>NC_091450.1:50299236-50516412 GCF_964237555.1 Oryctolagus cuniculus
CATGGGACGCCCGTGCTGCATACGGCAGCTTAACCATCTGTGCCACAGCACCAGCCCCATAAATACATAAATCTTTAAAAGAAAGAAAGAAAGAAAGAAAGAAAGAAAGAAAGAAAGAAAGAAAGAAAGAAAGAAAGAAAGAAGAAAAGAAAAGAAAAGAAAAGAAAAGAAAAGAAAAGAAAAGAAAAGAAAAGAAAAGAAAAGAAAAGAAAAGAAAAGAAAATGAGAGGATAAAGGAGACACTGCCGCCCACTGATGGGGCCCCTCAGGGTCATGTCGGGGGTGGGGTGGCCAGGTGGGCTCTTGCCTGGGACCAGGCCCTCCCCCTCCCCCCACAAGCCCAGGTGCAACAGGGGGAAGGGGGTGCCATGGTGCAGCCACAGGAGAGGCCTGGGGACCTCCACGGCCTCTCCCCACCCCGCCAGAGGCCCTGCAGCTTGGAGAGCTGGAAGCACCCCCCTCCCCCCACTGGCATGCCCCTCCTCACTGTCAGGAGCTGCCCCCTCCCCAGCCCCGACCCAGACCCTAGCAGTGCAGAGGCCAGGGCGGCAGGAAGCCCCCCATCCTCCAAGCTTCCAGCTGCAGGTGCCACGGGCCACAGGTGCCACGGCAGGCAGAAGTCAAACCTGCCCCAGCAGAGGCCCTGGGGAGGGTGTGAGCAGCCAGACGGCCCGGGAGAGGCAGCCGTAGGTTCTGTAAGGCCAGCACTCTGGGGAGGGGGGCGCGCCGCGCGGCTCTGGCAGCCCCACCTAGGGCCAGGCCCAAGAGCTGGGGCCCTGCACAGAGCCGCTGGCTGGGTTCTGAGCTCCGTGTGAGGGCTGGAGAAGGGGAAGTGAGCCAGGAAGAAGCCCCCAGCCCCCTGCAGAGCCTGGGCAGCATGGAGGGGCCGGGCAGCAGACTACAGCGAACACAGAGATCCCCTCCTGTAGCGGACTGGGGGTCCCAGGTGGGAGAAGCTGCCCAAGCTCACCCATGGCTGGGAGCCGGCAGCAGAGTCCCGGGACCACCCTCATCTTCAGGGTGGGGGTCTCTCCCAGCCACTCGCTTCCTCCCCGGCCCACGTCCCCACCAGGGGCACCCCCAGATAGTTCAGCTCCCCTCTCCTAGGGCTCTTGCTGGGGTCCCCCGAGGCCAGTCTGCACCTTCACAGCCCCCCACTACCGCCACTACCTTCCCTGGGCCGGGGGAAGCAGGCAGGGAGAGACCTGGAAAGGGGCCGCGCTATCTCCCAGGGCTGTGAGCTCAGGGGCTGAGCGTGAGCTGCAGGAAGGGGTGGGGGGTGCTCAGAGCGAGGGGTCAGGGAAGGGCCAGGCCCTGGGCAGACCGAGGAGGGGGCCTCTCGCGATCAGACAGGGCCGGCCAGGTCCCTGTGTGTCTTGGCCGAGCGGGACCCCTGGGCGGCCAGGTATGTAACAATCCCAGCCATTTCCTGCCCTATTAATGAGAAAGGGGCTGATACAAATACACGTTCAGCATAAATAAATACAGGCCAGGCCCCGACTGCATAGCAGACAGATTGCGTGGAGCTGCTGGCCAGCCCTGCAGCCGGCTCCCCCCACCCCGCCCGCGGCCTCCCCACTGCCCCCCACTTCTCCCCTCCGCGCTCCCAGGCCGGGCAGGGATGGACTGGCTGCCCTTACCCCAGGCCTCAGAACCAAGAACCTGCCTCCCCCTACTGCCCTGCTTGCTAGCCTTGGAGAGGGAGCCAGGGGGCCGCACGTCCTGCCCGTGCACAGGCCGGGCAACAGCCCTGGGCGGGCCAGGGGGCTGGGACTGTGCCCTCTGCACAGATGGGGAAATGGAGGCTCCCAGAGTTAAGTAACTTGGCCAAGAGGCTGTGGATCTGGGATCCAAACCCAAGACTCCCAGGCTCGCCTGGAGCCCACCCTTGGGAGGGGCAGCGAGGACAGACCCTGGTCTTTCTCCCTTCCTCCCACGCTCTTGTCCTCCACTTGGGGACTCTGTTTGGAGGCCTGGAAACACAGCAGCCACCAGGGATGGGGGGTGCAGAGAGCCGGGTCTCTGCCGGACAGCAGGTGTAGCACCTCTCCTGCCCGCCTGGGGCCTCCAGGAGCAAGGCCTGGGGTATTGGGGTCCCCTGGGTGCTGGATCACCCCCCCTTGTGCATTGCACAGAGAGGGTTCAGCCTCATCCAAGGTCCCACAGGAAGGCAGGGACGAGCCATGGAGTCCAAGACTCTGCTCCCAACCCCAGCCTCCTCCCTGGGGCGTGGGCTCAGAATGGGAGCAGCCATCATTTCCCCCCGCCCGGTCTTTCCAGAGGCCGACTCCAGAGACGGGCCTGTATCCCAGAGCAGGGGACACAGGTTAGCAACAGTGGCTGAGGACTCCAAGTCCTGACTCCACTCCCACAGCAAGGGTCAGATCTGTGGCCAAAGCCCAGAACACTCCTCTCTTCAAGGCCCAGGTCAGTGCCACCACCTCCAGGAAGCCCTCCCATTTGCTCTTACCCCTCCCCACAGGGACCTGTTCCCAAACTGCTGGAAGCCCTTGGAAGAAAGATCATCCCCATTTCTGGCTACAGCATGTTCTCTCACCACTAAGTATTGGAAGAGGATCCTTAGCCCCAAGAGAGGCCCCAAAATTGCATTCCTGCAGCCAGTGCTGTGGTGCAGTGGGTTAAGCCACTGCCTACCATGCTGGCATCCCACTTGAGAACACAGGTTCAAGTCCCGGCTGCTGCACTTCTGATCCAGCTCCCTGCTAATGGCCCGGGGAAAGCAGCAGCAGATGGCCCAAGTCCTTGGGCCCCTGCACCCACGTGGGAGACCCGAAAGAAGCTCCTGGTTCCTGGCTTTTGTCTGGCCCAGCCCTGGGCTGTTGAGCCCATTTGGACGGGTGAACCAACGGATAGAAGATTTCTGTCTCTCTGTCATAACTCCACCTTTCCAATAAATAATCTTTTTTAAAGAATGTGTAAGCCACCCAAGAATAAATCTTTTTAATCGCATTCCTGTCACCACTGGCAGCCAATGATTTGGGAGGCAAGTGGTGAGCGGGCCGGGTACCCAGGTGGCACCGTCAGGGCAGCCAGGGCCCTCACCATGCCCAGCGCCAGAGCCCAGGCCTCTGCCTCCCAGCTTTGCCCCAGCCTGGAGCCCTCCCCAGCCCCAGGCTCACCACTGCCATGTGAGATCTCAATCCCAGGCGGCCAGGCATATGACGGCAGGGGCTGGAGGGTCACGAGGGCAGCTCCCCAGAGCAGGTGTCACCTCCCAGCCCACGGCAGCTCCTGGGGGGCCCACCCCTGCCCCCAGCCCACGGATGTACCAAGAAGCCTTGTACAGACCTTGGAAAGGACAGGGAGGCCCGCGGGGACTGATCGGAACCTGGCGTGGTACCATCAGCCTAAGTCTGATAAGCCAGAGTCTTATCAGCACCATGTGTCACATACAAGGGGACCCCAAAACGCTTGGGGTGCGGGGACCAGTGTTGAGGCTCAGCGGGTGACCTGCATCATGTCAGAGAGCCTGGCTCGGGTCCCAGCTGCTCCACTTCAGATCCAGCTTCCTGTTCACAAGCCTGGGAGACAGCAGATGATGACCCAAGTAGTTGAGTCCCTGTCACCCACGTGGGAGACCCGGATGGAGTTCCTGGCTCCTGGTTTTGACCTGGCCCAGCGCTGGAGAATCAGTAGCTGGAAGGTCCATCTCTCTTGCTTTCTCTCTCTCTCTCTCTCTCTCTCTCTCTCTCTCTTTCTTTATTTCAAGATTTATTTATTTGAATTATGGCAAGAGTGGGAGAGACACAGAGAGAGATAAGAGAGGTCTTCCATTCACTGGTTCACTTCCCAAATGGCTACAACAAACAGGCTGGGCCAGGCTGAAGCCAGGAGTCTGAAACTCCATCCAGGTCTCCCACGTGGGTGCAGGGGCCCAAGGACTTGGGCCGTCCTCTGCTGCTTTCCCAGGCGCATCAGCAGGGAGCTGGATCAGAAGTGGAGCAGCCGGGACTCGAACCGGTGCCCATATGGGATGCTGGTGTTGCAGATGGCAGCTTAACCAATTACACCACAGCCTCAGTCCTCTCCCTGCCTTTCACATAAATAAAAATTAGCGTTCTTTTTAAAATCCAGAGGAAAAATGCAATTAAAAATAAGTTTATTTTGGTGCAACATAGTTTTGAAATTTTAGACACATCTTCCACAAGCTTTTTGAACGTCACTCATATGCATGGATTTCAAATGTTTTGCCCCAAAGTTGACCTCCTTCCCCTCCACCTTCCGCAGCCTCGATAAAGGGACTTGTGGTTGGATGGATGGGTGGATGGGTGGATGGATGGATGAATGGATCAATGGAGGGATGGATTTGTGCGTGGATGGATTTGTGTGTTGGTGGATGAATTCGTGGATAGATGGGTGGATGTATGGGTGGGTGGATGGATTTGTGGATGGATACGTGGTTGGATCTGTGGTTCGATGGAACAGATGAATGGGTGAAGAGATTACGGGTAGATGATTGGCTAAGTGTGGAATGGATGAGCTAGTTGCAAACTGACCCAACAGGAGTTACTTCTCAAAGACACTTTCTAAGTTTCTAAAACGTGAGGTCCGAGCACCCCCCAGAGGCCAGCGTCTCTAACTGCCTGTCGCCCCTAAAGCCCAGGCTCCAGTAGTCCTGAGGACCGGGGACATGGGCCTATAGAAAGGCACTGGTCCAGAAAACAAAACCTAGCGAGTAACCCCGGGAAAGCCCAGCCTTCCGAGCCCAGTCTTCTCGCCCAGGAAATGGTGCTAAAAAAACCTCGTCTGAGTTGCTGGAAGATTCCAATCAAACTGCAAAGCATCAGCAATGGTTGACATCGGACACAGGAAAGCTGCTCGTAGGAGAGTTCCCTCCCTGAGGCACCACTGAGCATGTGTGCACACACAGCACGTGTGTATACACACCTCCCTGCATATACACACAGCATTGTGCACACATGTAGAGCCTCCCCCCAGCCAGGTATGGAGGAAACACAGGAGAACTTTAGCCCAGGCCAGACCAGGAAAGCAGATGGGGACACGTTTACTCTCCAGGGGGCCCGGGCTCTGGCAGGACTGGCCCAGCCTCAGGGGTGGACGCCTTAGGGAGTGGGGGCTCGGACAGGGGCTCGGGGGCCTGCAGGGGCTGGGTCTCCTGGGCCCGGGCCAGCTGGGCGGTGTGTTCAAAGGCAGCCTGCAGCAGGTGCGAGGCCAGGCAGGTGGTCCAGGTGACGAGGTAGGCCAGGTGCCAAGAGGCCAGCGCTGTGGTGCTCTCCACCCACCAGGACAGCCGTCTCAGCAGCTCCAGCACCGCGTGGTTCCCCAGCAGCACCTGCGGCAGGCAGAGGCCCCCCCACACACACCCAGGAGCTCCCACCACTGCACTGCCAGGCTGCCGATCCCGCCCCCCCCCCCCAGCCCTGGGCCACGCGCAGCGCCCGGAGCCTGCCCTCAGCAGCTTGGGCCCGCACCCCCAGCCCCAGCCCCAGCCCCCGCACCTGGCCAGGCAGCCAGCCCAGGCTGCAGCGGTGAGCTTTCTGGAACAGTCGCCAGGTCAGCAGCACCAGAAGCAAGGCCACCAGCATCAGGCTGTGCAGACACGACAGCAACAGGTCCCCCCAGGTGGCCACAGACAGGCCCAGCCGCTGCAGGCTCAGGCCCAAGGTCCGGACACAGCCCAGCACGGCCGCCCACGCCAGCCTGGGTCCCCACAACAGCAGCCACATGGGGACCCACATCAGTACCCGGCCCAGGGGACAGGCCAGCACTCCCGGTGGAGGGCGGGGCTGCCTGCCGCTGTCCCCGCGGGCCTCTTGGGCCAGCCCCGACACCCAGTCATTGAAGAGGGTGATCTTGATCAGCAGGAAATTGTACAGGTGCGCCCGGTTCTGGACGAGCTGCGGGAGGAGACCAGCGTCACCCACCTGCCGCACGGACCTAACTTGCACCGTCACTGGTGGGCGGGAGGCTGCAGGGCCACCTTGGGCCAGGTCCTCCTGCTCTCCAGTCCTTGGCTCCTCCCACAGCCACCCAAGGGTGACCTGGGCGCCCATGTAAGGACCCGTTCTGAGCAGGGGACTTCAACAGTGAGGTACCGGAAAGGGAGAGATGGCTTCCAGGTTTCTGACCCTGGTGGCAGGTTGGACAATGGTGTTTCCTATCTCTGAGTTTGCAGGAGGGGCTCGGGTTGGGAGAAAATCGGCAGATGCGGAGCCCAGGCCCCTCGTGAGAGCCCTGAAGCTGCCCGCCCATGGAGACCACCAGCACCCCGTCTCCCCGCCCCAGCTCTGTGTGGAGACCAGGAGTTGGGTCCTGGAGCTTTGCAGGGAGGTGCATGGAGTAGAGGAACCAGGGCAGAGGTAGCATCCGGGTAGAGCTCGCGGTGCTGGGGCCAGGAACGAGCGAGACCCACGGGAGCCAACGTGATGCTTCGGGATCAGTTACAGGGGAGGAGGCAATGGTTCCAGGAGGGGACCTGCTTTGTCCAAAGTCACACAGCCACAATGGAACTGCAGATGGAACTGCAGGACACAGGCGTTTGGATAAGGACTCTGCAACCTGTGTCGGGGGCCCGGTTCAAGTCTAGTCCAGCTTCCTGCTGGTGCACACCGGGGGGAGGCAGCAGGTGATGGCTCCAGGGCTTCGGTACCTGCTGCCCACCTGGGAGGCCTGGATGGAGCTCCTGGCTCCTGGCTGTGTCCTGGCCCAGCCATGGCTGTGGCAAGCATTTAGAGAGTGAACCAGAGGATGGGAACTCTCTCTCTCCCTTTCTTTATTTTAATTTTTTTAAAACTTATTTGACAGAGTTAGACAGTGAGAGAGAGACAGAGAGAAAGGCCTTCCTTCTGTTGGTTCACCCCCCAAATGGCCACTGTGGCCAGCGTGCTGCGCCAATCCGAAGCCAGGAGCCAGATGCTTCCTCCCTGTCTCCCATTCGGGTACAGGGCCCAAGCACTTGGGCCATCCTCCACTGCCCTCCCAGGCCACAGCAGAGAGCTGGACTGGAAGAGAAGCAGCCAGGACTAGAACCCGGTGCCCATATGGGATTCGGCACCGCAGGTGGAACATTAACCAAGTGAGCCACCGCGCCGGCCCCCGCTGTCTACCTTTCAAACAAAATGAAAAGAAATAAATGAAAGTGTTTTAAAAACCCAACTGTGTCCCAGTTGTGCACGGTGTCACCTCCCCTTTCTGACTGGGTATGCAGACCCCGGGACCTGCCACTAACTCAGCCCACGGAGGAGCTGTGGCTTGGACATGTGGCCCACAGCCATGAACATCTGCATTTTTTTTTTTTTGACAGGCAGAGTGGACAGTGAGAGAGAGAGAGAGAGAGAGAGAGAGAGAGAGAGAAAGGTCTTCCTTTGCCGTTGGTTCACCCTCCAATGGCCACTGCGGCCAGCGCACCGCACTGATCCAATGGCAGGAGCCAGGTACTTCTCCTGGTCTCCCATGGGGTGCAGGGCCCAAGCACTTGGACCATCCTCCACTGCACTCCCGGGCCACAGCAGAGAGCTGGCCTGGAAGAGGGGCAACTGGGACAGAATCTGGCGCCCCGACCAGGACTAGAACCCGGTGTGCTGGCGCCGCTAGGTGGAGGATTAGCCTAGTGAGCCGCGGCGCCGGCCATATCTGCATGTTTTTAAAAGATGGGGAGGAAAAGCAATGCTGGACCCCACAGGCACGACCTCTGTAGAGAAAGTTCCAACGCTGCGCTTGGGGGCTTGGGGCTTCCGGAACTGCAGTTCCGAGAGGCAAATGGGAGGGGCAGGGGTTGAGCAGCGCTGAGGTGGCCCCCCCCACCCTCCGCCCCCGCTCACCAGCACAGAAAGCCGCAGAACCTGCAGCAGGACCCCCAAGAGGCTGGGTCTCACCGGGGGGACGACCTCCATGTCTGGCCTCCCGCCCCCCCCCACCCCGCTCCAGCCAGGATAGGCAGGGTGACGTCACAGATGGCACAGGGTGGGGACCAAGTTACCATGGGGACCCAGTTGCCACAGATACCCCCCCTTTCCCTGGCTCCTGTCCCCTCCTCTCAATCCCTGTGCAGCCATATCATGATGGGGGCTGTGGCCGGGACTGGGAGGAGATCTGACCTCCTGGAGCAAAGATTTCTTCAGGTTCAACTTCCCACAGAGAGACTCTGGACTCAGGTCAAGTGGCTGATTCCAGGGAGGTTCCTGTGAGATCCCAAGGGAGGAAGAAAGTATGTGTGACTTGGGAAACTGAGGCACAGCCTGGCTGCAGACAGAACACAGCTCCCTATCACCCCAGCAGGTTGGCGGAGCCAGGAGCCAGGAGCCAGGAGCTTCTTCTGAGTCTCCCAAGTGGGTGCAGGAACCCAAGGACTTGGGCCATCTTCCACTGCTTTCCCAGGCGCATTAGCAGGGAACTGGATCGGAAGTGGAGCAGCTGGGACTCGAACCGACACCCACATGGGATGCTGGCTTCTCAGACAGCAGCGTCACCCACTGTGCCACAGCGCCAGCCCCAAGGACACACACACACACACACACATTGCACTCATTCCTCAAACCCCAAATCCCACAGGGTGCCGTGAAGGGGGCCGTGTTATAGGACAGGAATCCTAAGCTTAGGGAACCCACAGCTTATTTAACGGGCAGTAAACAGGCCTGCCCTGGGCCCCAGAGGGAGACACCCGGTATTCCAAGGTAGTTCCTTGGAAAGGAAACCCAGAATACCGGACCGTGGGCTAGTGCCTTGCTCACAGGAGAGCTCTGTCCCAACAGAGTGAGCAGGAAATGGGGTGCAGTGGCCAGGGACCAGGGACCCTCCTCAGAGGGCATGGGTGAGGGTGCAGGAGGGGGCTGCCCACCCAGGTGGGGAGGTGTTTGCTGGTCGCTGGGCGTCCGGTGGTGGTAGCCAAGACAAGGCCTCGTGCTGTCCTCGCCTCTCCTCCCTCTCTGGTTTACTCCTCGCCATCACTCAGCATCCCTCTCCCCAGATTTCCAGTCACTGAGGCTAAGCTGATGGTCCCAGGAACTGGGTCCCCGGGCCCAGTCACCTGTTCTCCCCCAACTACCACCCATCCCCTCACCCCCACCCCCAGAGCCATCATCTTAGGGAAAATTCAGCAAGGGCTTTCTGTGGCTGTGGGGCAGCCCAGACCTCGGAAGGGACAGGACATCTGGGGCCCACAAAGCCTGGACCTGTGAAACCAACCAGGCCCTCTAAGGCAGCCCACCTGTCACCTTCCAGGAAGGCGCACCTGACTGCTGAGGCCGGCGCCCGGACCAAGGTGCAGTGCACGGAAGGAGTCATCGGAACATATGGAATTAAGAAATGGAGGCGTAATGGCTTACATGCTTCAGCCAGGGGCGGTCTGCTGTCTGTCGGAGACCTCCCTCCCACCTGCTTGTCTCTCCTGCACCACGGGTACCAGGTTCAAAGCCACCTAGCCCGCGAGAACGCAGTTATCCTTGTTCGTCACCAGGGGGCGCTGCTTCCCCGTCCCTGCATGGCCCAGGGCGATCGGGCTATATATATATTATATATATATATATATATATATATATATATATATATATATATTTGAAAAGCAGGTGGGGGGGTCTTCTAGTCATTGGTTCACTACTCCATAGCTACAATGGCTGGGGCTGGGCCAGGCTGAAGCCAGGAGCCAGGAGCTTCTTCCGGGTCTCCCATGTGGGTGCAGGGGCCCATGCACTTGGGCCATCTTCTACTGCTTTCCCAGGCCATAGCAGAGGGCTGGATGGGAAATGGAGCAGCCAGTGTCCCAGGCAGCTGCTTAACCAACCCTCTGGGCCACAATGCCAGCCCCCAATTTCGTTTTCTGTAAACCTGGGGTCATCAGTGGCCCCCTCGGTATCCAGGGTAGGTGCTTAAGTCCCTCCTACAAGAGAGTGTGGAAGCTGCACGGCCCCTCTCCTGTGCATTCCCAGTACCTAGGACAGTGCAAACGCTCGCGAGTTGCCACCGTACTGCATGGCCCAGGGGCGAGTCTGCACACGGGCAGGGCAGACACCTGGGCTCTGAATGCTGATCTAGGGAGGCCCAGCCGACCTCTGCCAGGGGAGGTGGTAGGGTCTGCCCTGTGCTTTTGCAAAGCTTGGGGGCTGGTGTGTGATGAGGTCAGTATCTGTGGATGAAAAGGAACTTGAGGGCTTTTTAATTTGTTAAAACCACATAAGCTGCGGGCCAGTGCTGTGGCACAGTGGGTTAAGCCACTGCCTGTGACACCAACATCCCACATGGGCGCCGATTTGAGTCCTGGCTGCTCCGCTTCCAATCCAGCTGCCTGCTGATGTACCTGGGAAGGCAGCAGAGGGTGGCCCAAGTGTTTAGGCCCCTGCCGCCCACGAGAGACTCAAATGAAGCTCCTTGCTCCTGGCTTCGGCCTGGCCCAGCCATGGCCGTTGTGGCCATTTGGTGAGTGAACCAGTGGATGGAAGATTCTCTCTCTCTCTCTCTCTCTCTCTCTCTCTCTCTGCCTCTCTGTAACTCTGTCCTTCAAGCAAATAAATAAATCTTTTAAAAAACAACACATAGGCCGGCGCCGCGGCTCACTAGGCTAATCCTCCGCCTTGTGGCGCCGGCACACCGGGTTCTAGTCCAAAGCCAGAGAAAGCTCCTGGCTCCTGGCTTCGGTTCGGCACAGTTCCAGCCATTGCAGCCAATTGGGGAATGAACCATGGGATCACCAGGAGCTTCTTCCAGGTCTCCCACACGGGTGCAGGGCCCAAGCACTTGGGCTGTCTTCTACTGCTTTCCCAGGCCACAGCAGAGAGCTGGATGGGAAGTGGAGCAGCCAGGACTAGAACCGGTGCCCATATAGGATGCTGGCGCTTCAGGCCAGGGCTTTTACCCGCTGACCACAGCACCGGCCCCAAGGGGAAAGATTTTAAGAATTTGTTAAGTGGGAGGTGTGCGTGGTGGAGAAGCAGTTAAGCCCCTCTTGGGACAGCTGCATCCCATGTTGGAGTACCTTGTTCGAGTCCAGGCTGCTCCACTTCCAATCCAGGTTCTTGCCAATATGCCTGGGAAGGTGGCAGATGGTGGCCAAGGTGCTCGGGTCCCCACCACCTACACGGGAGACCTGGATGGAGCTCCAGACTTCTGACTTCAACCTGGCCCAGCCCTGGCTCTTGCAGGCTCAGAACATGAACCTGCAAATGGAAGAGCTGTGTGTGTGTCCGCCTCTCTGTCTTTCTCTCTGTAACTCTGACTTTCAAAGTAAATAAATTTATAAAAATTATTGATTGGGCATGTTTTGTTAAAGAAATGGTGATGAACAAATATATCAGTATGGGGTATTGTACTGATGTCTTTTGTGTGTGTTTAAAATTTTCCATAAAATGTTTCAAACTAATAATCTGCCTCTGCCTACTGCGGTGGGCAGTAGGTGGGCAATGGGGGAGCCAGGGAGGTCAGAGGGGAGAGGTCGGGGCCAGAGGAGACGCTGGGGGGCACCGAGCCTCCCAGGTGGAGGCGGAGGAGGCGTCTTGGGACCACAGGACTTGCTCACAGACGGAGCGTGACAAGTGGCTCGGGCTGCGATTGTTGAGTGGATCTGGGAGTGGGGGGTGGGAGTGGGGAGTGAGATCACCTGGGCGTGTGGCTGGTGGGGGGCCTATGCCCTCCAGGAACACAGCCAAGTCCAGACTTCAGCGGAGGGTCGGGCCGGGAGTCAGCTGCATTAACACCATGGGACTTAGGCCACCAGGGCGTGGGCGTAGATGGAGCTGGAACAAAGTGGGCGGGGGGGGGGGGCGGAGCCTGCCGCTGGTCACTGGTCACTGGGCCCGGGCATTGCTACTGTCCGAGCAAAGGGCAAGCCCCTCCTACCCCAGCCCTCGGGGCGGGGCTTCCCAAAGTCAGTCCACCCGAGCCCCCTCCCTTCCCCCCAGAGCCCGAGCCTCCCCCCTCCCCTCCTGCCTGGCCTCCCGCAGCCACCTGCGACCCTCCCCGCTGCCGGCTTGCACATCTGGGGGATCCGAGGGAAATTTGGAAATGTGAATTCATGTCCTAAGAACCCCTGCCCATCCCCAAACTAGTTCCTGCTCCCCAACCCTTTCCCCGACTCCTTAGCAGCAGGCAGATGGGGGTGGGGTATCCCGGGAGGGGTCTCTTAAAGCAAAAGACAAGGAAAAGCCTTTTGGATTCCAAAGGCTTAGAACTTAGAGGTCCAATCCAGCAGGGGAACTAGGCCTGGGTGGTGTGGAGCGAGGCCCCCAGCCCCAGGGCCAGCGCTAAGGAGAAGCATCCCAAAGTGCTGGCTCCGCAGTGTCCCCCATGTGGAGGCGCATCCCCCCAGAACCCTGCTGGTGCCCAAAACTGACCACCACCGCGGGGAAGGGGGCTCTGAGGCTCATCCCAGGCAGGACCCACAGCCTGGGCCCTCCCCCACAAACCAGTGGGCGCAACACCGGCATCCCATATGGCCGATGCAGCCATCTGCGGAAGATCTCTCTCTCTCTCTCTCTCTCTCTCTCTCTCTCTCTCTCTCTCTCTCTCTGCCTCCTGGCCACACACAGGTGTTTGAATTATGAAAATAAAATGTAAAATGCAGCCACACGTGGCTACCCTATAAACTAACCCCGATTGCAAAACATTTCCAGGTCCTCGGGTGTCATCAAAAAGCTCAGACGGGAGGAGGGGCCCAGAACCTTGAGCTCATTGGCTGGGGGCAGGGGAGGGGGCGGGATACCAGCGCTTCCCTTTGATTGGGTATTCTCTTCCAGCGGAAAGCCAATCCTCCAGCGTGCTGGGGGCGTGGCCACGCGTGCCCTACAGGACCCTCCCTGAGTGCTGGCGCCCACCCACCACGGCGGGTGGACGTGAGCGGTGAGTCTTGGCCTCCGACCCCTGCGTTCTGGGTGTCCTCGCACCCCCGGGGGCAGCGGGGCAGGCCCTGCCTCGCCTCCCCCAGGCCTGCAGTCCCAGGGTGCAGCTGTCCGGCTCCTCCCAGCCTGCGCGCTCAGGGTCCCCTCCCCCCTCCGCCCGTGGAATGGGATTGCCCTGAGGGTCTGACAGCCCCCTCTGACGCAGCGTGGGGGCCGGGAAGACATCCCCGCCAGGCGGATGGCCCAGGAGGAGGAGGGGCGCCTGCACGAGGTGCTGGCCCAGGTCGGGGCCTCCCACGACATCAAGGACCTGACCCGCAAGCTGCACTTCTATGACGGCTGGGCCCCAGACTACGACCAGGTAAACCGAGCCGCACCCAGCCGCAGTGGGTCTATCTGTGAAGTGGGGTTCAGCAGCCTGGCATCCGAGGGCGGCCGCCCTCAGGGACCAGGACCCCCTTACCCAGGCACCACAGCCCAGACCGGGCGGGGGGCGCTGCCACTGAGGCCAAAAGTGTAGGAAAGCACCCGACATACACGCACCCCCCAGAAGGTCCCCCAAAGGCGGGGGCACTGGTGGGATCGCCTCCCTGCTCTGGCCCCTCCAGGATGTGGCTGCCCTGCAGTACCGAGCCCCCCGCCTCGCCGTGGCCTGCCTCACCCAAGCCCACCCAGGCCTGCCGCACACTGCCCTGATCCTGGACGTGGCCTGCGGCACTGGCCTGGTGGCTGTGGAGGTGAGGTGACCCCAGACTTCCTGCCTGCTCAGCACCACCCCCCTGGCCGATGGCTCAAATCCCCTACCACCTGGGCAACCCCATGCCATGTCCTCCACCCCCACCCCATCCTGCCTCCTCTCTCAGACTCACTGGTCCCAAACACATGGGCCAAATAAACCCTCTGCGGGGCCTAGCACCCTCCCACGGTGCAGGGACCCCGTAACTGAGCCCCCCACTCCCATCCCAGCTGCAGGCTCGGGGCTTCGTCCGGCTGCATGGGGTTGATGGGAGCCCAGGGATGCTGGAACAGGCCCGGGCCCGTGGCCTGTACCAGCGACTGAGCCTCTGCACCCTGGGCCAGGAGCCTCTGCCCAGCCCAGAAGGTACGCCCCCCCCCACGGCCCCCAACATGGCAAGGCCCACCTCCCCGCCCACCTTGGCAGCACCCATCCCTCCTGCTCATGAGCCCCCTCCCACACCCAGCCCACAGCCCCTCCTTGTGGCGCTCAGCCCAAGCCTGGGCCACACACACCCACCGCACCCCACGCTCTCCCCCAGGGACGTTCGACGCGGTGCTGCTGGTGGGTGCCCTCAGCGACGGCCAGGTGCCCTGCAGTGCCATCCCTGAGCTTGTGCGAGTCACGAAGCCAGGTGAGGAACAGCCTGGCCAGCCCCACGCCCAGCGCAGACCCTCGAAGGCGGAGCAAGGGCAAGGCTCTGGCCAGGCCAACAGGCAGGGCGGGCAGGTGGCCAGCTCACCTCCTACCCACGGACAGCTGGGGGCGCAGCTCCCCTCCAGCCTCTGTCCCCGCACTTGGGAGCAGGTGCTGCCACCCCTTCCTCGTGAGATCCAAGTGCCCTCACTCCGGTCCCTCCTCTTCCAGCCCCCGCGCTAACTCACAGGCGACTCTTTCCCTTTCCTGGCCTCAGTTTTCTCATCAGGGAAATGGGGCTGCTCGGGCAGAGTGACAGGGTGCACACGTCTCTCAGGCAGCTGTATCTGCCGTGACCTTGCTCTGAACTTGCCTCTGCTCTGGGGCAGCAGCGTGAGGACCAGGAGGCCGTGCCCAGCACGGGGCGCAGTCGGTCAGCAAGTTGCCGAGGTGAAAAATTCTTCTTCCCCTCCCCCCTCTTGTCCCTGCTGCTGGGGCACTGGAGTGGCAGCGGCTAGGCCTGGGCAGGCCTGGGCAGGCGTAGTGGCCTCTCAAGAGGCCAGCAGATGCGGGGACATTGGTGGGGTCAGCGGGAGAGGCAGGAGCTGGGCACAAGTGGACAGGAAATTCTCTTGCATGCTCTAACAGGCACCAGGGCTCCCGGCCTGGGCTTGCCAGGTCCCTAAGCCGCTCCGAGCCCTGCCCCCCAGCTCCCCCTCACTCACTGCTCACCTCCACCTGTGCTCACTCTGCTCCTCTAAGCCCCTTCCTCCAGGAAGCCCTCCCAGATCCCAGCCACTGGACCTTCCCCTCTCTCTTTGTGTACAGTTACTGCCTGTGCTGGGTGTTTTGCACACGAACACACACACACACACACATGCACACACCCAGCCTTGCCTTGGGACAGGAGAGCCATCCCCTCTCTGCCAGTGGGGAACCAGGTTCAGGGCCATGCAGGGGCTCGCCCGAGGCCAGTGTCCACGTGCGTGCAGACAGAGCCGTATCTTCCAGCAGAGGGGCAGGGTGTGAGCAGTGGGGAGGGGACCCTCTTGTTCCGGGGGACACAGTCAAGAACCCCAGCGTTAAAGGGCGCGTGGGCCTTGAAACATGCACGGGAGGATGTCCAGCTGGTGTCCCCAATGCCACAGAGGCGGGGAGAGGCTGGTCTGGGCTTGAAGACAGGAACAGGGACAGCCGTGCCCAGCGCAGACAGGCCTGGGACCACCACGGCTCACCGGCGCCTTCCCCGCCTCTCCCCAGGTGGGCTGCTGTGTCTGACCACCAGGACCAATCCGTCCAACCTGCCGTACAAGGAAGCCTTGGAAGGTGTCCTAGATGGGCTGGAGCGGGCCGGGGCGTGGAGGCGCCTGGTGGCACAGCCCGTGGACCGCTGGGAGCTGGCTACCTCGGAGCTGCAGGTGGCGCCCGGGGCCTCAGCCCAGGACGGCTTCATCTCCGGCATTGTGTACCTGTACCGAAAGCAGGAAGAGGCCCAGGCTGAGAGAGAGGGGCCGGGCCCCAGCCCTGCGCTGACCTCTGACCCTTCGTGTGGACTTCTCTGGGTCCCCACTCCTGCACCCTGCCGCTCAGGGGTGCCCCCAGGAGGGGAGAGGGCTCTGCAGGAGAGAACATTCCATCTGGGGGTTCAGGAAGCCACAAGTGTTGGGGGGAGGGTGGCGTCCCACGTGGGAGGGCCGTTCTGAGTCCCGCTGTCATACTTCCAGCCGATGCAGCGCCTTCCTAAGGTACCTGGGGAGCCAGCGGGTGATAGCTGCAGTATTTTGAGCCACTGCCACCACCTGGGAGACCCGGATGGAGTTCCAGGCTCCTGCCTTCAGCCTGGCCCAGCCCTGGCCCTTGCAGTCTTCCCAGGGAGAGGGGAGACACAGCAAATGGAAGATCTCTCTCTCTCTGTCTCTCTCTCTCTCTCTCTCTTTCTCTCTCTCTCTCCCTGGACTTTCAAATAAATAAATCGATTTAAAAAAAAAAAAAAAAGCAGCAGATGGAAGTGCCAGAGGAGACCCACCCCACCCCACCCCCAGAGCTGTCCCTGACCCGGCCTTGACAGGACCACAGCCTTGACAGTGACTGCCTGAGTCCTCCCCAGGGGCTGGGCCCTTGCAGCTGTAACCCATGCACAAGGAACCCAGGGCCCGACTCAGTGCTAACAGCACCCAGCAGAGCAGAGCGGGTTGGGTCAGAGCCGGGGTTCCGCGCCGCGGGTCCAGGGCCGGGCCACATGCTCCCACAAGCCCAGGGCTGCACTTCCTCACCCGTGAAGGGGCCCCAGAGCCCCAGGCGTGGCCAGGAGGGTGCCCTGGCTGGAGCAGGTGGAAAGACCCTGGTGACCTGTGTGAGCTGGCCTGTGATGATGCTCTTTCTGAGGGAGGAGGCTCAGAGCTGGCCCTGCAGGACAAGCAGGATCCGGCAAGGTGGGGAGGGCAGAGACCAAGCCCCGGGGTTCGCCCTCCCTCCCGGGGTCCCCGCTGGGTCCCTGGCATGCGCTATTTCCTGCCTCCAGGGTGACTCCCAAGATTACGGCCAGGTCTGCTTGTCGCGATTCCCCGAAGCCGTTTTCCTAAGCGCTGGGGTCCTGGCCCCGGCTGACCCCCTGCACAGGCCTCCAGCCCCGCCCCTCCCGCTCCCACCCCTGCAAGCCCCAATCAGAGACAAATACAGATCTTCCTGTACACAGGTCCCGTTTATTGTAGAAAATAATAATAATTACAGTGATGAATAGCACTTCTTAAATTACAAAACAGAGACATCGAGGGAGAGCCCCTGCCCCCAACATACACCCGCCGGGCTGGCCAGTGTCCTTGACTGGGGAGGGTGGAGGGGTTCTCCAGCCTTCCTGCCCAAACCAGTTTGTCCCACCTCCACTCCTCCCCTCCAAACCAGTCTGTCCACTCTGTGCTCCTCGGCGCCATTCTCGGGCAGGGCAGGTATGGCTCAAGCGTGGATCCCCCAAGTTCATGCAGCTGGCGGGGCCAGGAGCCAGGGAGACGGTGGCAAGACAGGCGCTGGAGTCATGGAACGTGCAGGCAGAGGGTGTGGGCAGACGGAGCTGGGCAAAGGCTAGAGCGGCTACACTGGCATGAGTGGGCACCCACTCTGAAACACAGTTCAAGGTCAGGGCTGGGCTGGCCTGGCCAGCAGGACCAGCTCCCTGCTCTGTCGCCTGCCTCCGGGAGCCATTCAGAGGAGCGGGGCACGGTGTCTCTCTGCCATCCGTCCTTGGGAAGCTGTCCAAGTGGGGCGAGGCGGGGTTGAGGGCTGCTGGCCACGGGCCTCCTCCTGGGTCCCAGACCATGCCGAGCTCCGATGGACAATCCCAGCCAGGAGGGACACAGTCGAGCGCCGGCGCCTCACACGTAGTTGCTGGCCGGGGCGGAGCGGGCAGCCGAGTACTTGGCCGAGTAGGGTTTGTCGTTGCGCGGCGGGCAGTTACAGCACAGCAGAGCCCCGCCGAGCAGCAGCAGGCCGGAGGCCGCCCAGCCGATGTAGAGGGAGGCGCCCATCTCGCGCTTCTGCCCGTTCGCCACGAGCGGATTGTAGAAGTCCCGGATGACGTTGTGGGCCGTCCACGACACGGGCACCATCACCAGCAGGCCGGCCAGCAGGAACACCACGCCTGCCACGATCATGGTCTTGGCCTTGGCCGTCTCATCCTCCACGCAGTTGGTGCACTTGCCCCCGACCACGGACAGCAGCACGCCCAGGGCGGCCACGATAATGCAGATGATGGTGAGCGCGCGGGCCGCCTGCAGGTCCTGCGGCAGCGCCAGCAGCGAGTCGTACACCTTGCACTGCATCTGCCCCGTGCTCTGCACCACACAGTTCATCCACAGCCCTTCCCAGATGACCTGCGAGGTGACGATGTTGCTGCCGATGAAGGCCGTCACCCGCCACATGGGCATGGCGCAGCACAGCATGGAGCCCAGCCAGCCCAGCACGGCCAGGGCGATCCCCATCACCTGCAGTCCCATAGAAGCCATGGCTCCGCGTGCGTCTCCGCTGGGCTCTGGCGATCGATCGGGGCGGCTTGAGAGGGATCTCAAGGCCTGAGGTCACACCGGCCCTGGGCAGGGAAGAGACAAAGCCAGCGCCAGCAAGGAGGGTGAGCAGACCAGTTCTTTCAGCCAACAGCCGCCCCGCCGGCTACAGGTGGAGCAGTTATATGGCTCTGGCGGAGAGAGGCGGGGGCAGAGGGAGGGGCTTCGGGCCCTGACCAGTTTCTCTGGATTCCTGAACCCTGGCCAACCAAGACACTGAAAGGCCCCTGAGTCACCCCTGAGTCTCAGAGGAAACTGCCCTCTCTCCCCCAGCCCCTCCCCCCACACTCCCTCCACCCCACCCCGGCCCATGCTGAAGTCAGGCCAGAGACAGACACTGAGTCACAGCCCAGGGCCATCTGGTGTCCACGGGGTGGGGCGAGCAAGGTGGTGGACCTGGAGCCTGGGGTCCCAGCATCCCCCAGGCTCCTCATCCGGGCACTGTCGCCACTGTCAATCAGCCCCGCACTGCCAGGCAGGTCAGGTATGGGAGACGGAGGACACGGGAGGCCCTACCCCTACCCCCATGCACCTTTGGCCAAAGAGAGACCCAAGCTGGTCCCCCTGCCACCACCATGGCCCCCGTGGGCCAGGGCTGAGCCTACGTGGGCAGCGCAGGCTGGGGGCAGCAACCTGGGAGGCATCAGCCCCACGGTGGCTGTTTACTCTGTGTGGACACAGAGAGAGGTTCAAAGTCCCAGGAGGCTTCAAAGGCAAGGGAGAGCCAAGCCAGGCGTGGGGGGTGGGGGTGGGGGCTGCAGATAACACAGCAGCTGCCAGGGTTGTGCGGGGGCGGGGGGAGGTTGAGGGGGTGGGCAAGGCAGCAAGACTTGGTGGCGGGAACGGGCACTGGGGTGGGGAGACGTAGCTCTTTCTTTCTTTTTTTAAGATTTATTTATCTGCTTGAAAGACAGAGTTACAGAGAGGCAGAGGCAGAGAGAGAGAGGTCTTCCATCCGCTGGTTCACTCTCCAATTGGCCACAACGGCCAGAGCTGTGCTGATCTGAAACCAGCAGCCAGGAGCTTCTTCCAAGTCTCCCACGTGGGTGCAGGGGCCCAAGCACTTGACCATCTTCTACTGCTTTCCTAGGCCACAGCAGAGAGCTGGACAGGAAGTGGAGCAGCCGGAACTCGAACTGGCACCCATATGGGAGGCCGGCACTGCAGGCAGCGGCGTTTCCCTCTATGCCACAGCGCCGGCCTCGAGACACAGCTCTTTCTGGGAGCGGGGTCCTTGTGAGGGTTGTGCAAGGCAGTGGGACTAGGTGAAGGGGGCATTGGGGTGGAGGGAACAGCAAGGAATGCAGTTTGACTGGACACTGGGCTGCCTGGCCGCAGGGAGGGGCCGGAGCCAAGAGCCAGCCCCAGGCGGTACTCAGGGGCAGGTGGGCAGGGGCACCGGTGGTGAGCAGCTGTCCCCGTAGCTTCCGGAGGCACTGCTGGAAACAGGAAGGGATGGGGGGTCCGGACTCAGGGAGGGCCTGAGTCAGGGTAGGGGCTGGGGGGACCTAGAGGAGAGGGCCATGCTGGGGGGAGCAGGCCCAAGTCCCCGCCACTACCCAGCCACACATCTGGGGCCTGGATACAGCGGCCTGTCCACATCTGACCCAGAGAAGCCAATACCTTCCATTTCCGGAACACATCCCCCACTGGCCCAAAGCTGTCTGGGAGCGGCCCTTACAATGCAATCGCCCCATGTTGCTGAGGGAAAAGTCGAGGCCTCCCTTGGCGGTTAAACATAAAGACCTCCGTCTCCCTGCCCCCTGGAGCTGGGGGCTCCCGGAAGCGGGCGCGGCGGCCTCTTCTAGCTCAGCATCTAGGACAGGGCTTGGCACACAGTAGGTGCTCGACACAAGCCCGATGCTGACACAGAGGAAACTGGTTTCCCGCCTTCCCGCCGCCCGCCTCCACCAAGACAAACAGGGACAGTTTCAGCCGGGACCACGCCCCCCCTCCCCCAGGGCCTTTCCTTACAAGGCTCTGCGGAAACACAAACAGGGCTGTGGGCTGAGCAGCAGCAAAGATAAACATCCTTCCAGGTGACAGTAAGTGCTTTCCTGCAGTGACCTCAGCCCAGCCTCCCTGCAGGGGAAACTGAGGCCCAGGGCCTTGTCCAGGACACGTGGGAGCCTCCTGGTCACCCTCAGTAGCCGGGCAGCAGGCTGTCTATGATCCGGGCGGGAGTTGGCCAGATGGCCAGACGCCCCTGTTGTCCCTACTTCCTGGTTCCCTGGGGACACAGACATGCAGGAGCTGCCAGGGGAGGGAGTGGAGGAAAGCCCTAAAACTCTCCCCCACGCGCACCCCTGCTGGGACCCAGAGAGTGGATGGAGACTGGGGGCTGGGGAAACAGGTGCTGGAGAGGACCCCTGGTATGAAGAAGGGATGGGAGGGGCATGCTGGGGGAGCAGGGGCTCCATGGTCACCAAGCGCAGGTGGCTCTGACCTGCCCGCACACCTGCAAAGCCAGGACAGGTCTCTGCACTGCCCTCCGGCTACAGGAGCCCTGGGGTGGGGGCAGGGCAGGAGCCCCCAGGCAGGCCCTGCACCTGCCAGCTCCCAAGAGCTCAGACAACCTCTTGCCTGCCACCCACCGCCAACATCTGTGCGGGGCCCAGGGAGCGCAGGGCCGCTGTGTCTTTGCTTTCTTTTTCATGTTCAAGCGGACGCTCATTTCAAGCCAGGAGAACTGGATCAAGGCGGATGGGGGTGGGTGGGTAGGGAGGCGGTAGCTGGGTTTCACCCCGGCTACCTCCTCCCGCACGGGGTCAGCTGGTCCAAAAACCAGCCACAACCACCTTCCCAGAGCCAGCAGCTTCCTCCCTAGTGAAGTGGGCATCCTTCTGTCCCCCTGTCTAAAACAGATGCGAAGGAGATGGTGGCGGGGGAGGGGACATGAAAATGTCCCGTCCTCTCCTCCCCCCCCCCCCCCAGTGAGTGGCTGCTTGCTGCTCCCCTCCCCCAACTCCGCTCTGGTCAGGCTCATGCCAGGCAGGAACGAGAACTTCCCAGTCCTGGTCCCAGACACACATACACACACATACACACCTTGCCCTGAACCCAGCTCCTTAGAAATCACTAGCAAAGGGTCCCTTCCGGCTCTGAGCCACACTGCTGCCTGCCCACCCAGGGCCAGTGCAAGGATTTCGGCTCCCAGGGTCTCTGCCGCCTGCCGTCAGGGAGCGTGAAGAGCAAGGGCAGGTAAGGTGGTGTTGAAATGAAACCTCTCCTCCTGGGCCAGGCATCTGGGGAGACACAGCTCTTTCTGGGAGCGGGGTCCCTGTGATGGCTGTGCAAGGCAGCGGGACTCGGTGGAGGGGGCACGGGGGTGGAGGGAACAGCGAGGGATGCCCAGCTTAGGTTAAGATCGCACCTGGGATCAGACGCCCACATCTCGTATCAAAGAGCTTGGAGTCCCGACTCTGCTCCTGGTTCCAGCTTCATGCTGCTGCCCACGGGGGCGGGGAGGGGGGGGGCGCAGCAGGTGTCGGTTTAAGTACTTGGGCCCCCACCACCCACTTGGGAGACCCGGATTGGGTTCCTGACTCCTGGCTTCAGCCTGGCCCAGCCCTGGGTGTTGTAGGCGTTTAAGGAGAGTGAACCAGCAGATGGAAGATCTCTCTCTCCCTCTGCCTTTCAAATAAATCAATAAAAGTTTTGGAAAATTTTCTCTTCCCCACCATTTTGATTTTTGTAAAATCAAGCAGGTTTTCTGAACAACACAGAAGAAAGCAGTGGGGCCGGCGCTGTGGCGTAGTGGGCTAAGTCTCTGCCATACGGGCGCCGGTTCAAGTCCCGGCTGCTCCACTTCTGATCCAGCTCTCTGCTATGGCCTGGGAAAGCAGTGGAAGATGACCCAAGTGCTTGGGCCCCTGCACCCACATGGGAGACCCAGAAGAAGCTCCTGGCTTCGAATTGGCACAGCTCCTGCCATTGTGGCCATTTGGGGAGTGAACCAGCACATGGAAGATCTGTGTGTGTGTGTGTGTGTGTGTGTGTGTGTGCGCGCGTCTGTAGCTCTGCCTTTCAAATACATAAATAAAATCTTTAAAAAAAAAAAAAAAAAGGAAGCAGCTCCAAAAACCTCCTCACTTGGAAGTTGGAGCAAAAGTATTTATTTTTGCAGAAATTCATGGAGTGTGCAAACCCTGGTTCCTGCCTGCCCAGGACAGAAGCCCTGCTTCCTTTTGAACCAGAAACGTCACGAAATTTTCAAACATCCCGGCCGGCGCCACGGCTCACTAGGCTAATCCTCCGCCTAGCGGCGCCGGCACACCGGGTTCTAGTCCCGGTCGGGGTGCCGGATTCTGTCCCGGTCGGGGCGCCGGATTCTGTCCCGGTTGCCCCTCTTCCAGGCCACCTCTCTGCTGTGGCCAGGGAGTGCAGTGGAGGATGGCCCAGGTGCTTGGGCCTGCACCCCATGGGAGACCAGGAAAAGCACCTGGCTCCTGGCTCCTACCATCGGATCAGCGCGGTGCGCCGGCCGCAGCACGCCAGCCGCGGCGGCCACTGGAGGGTGAACCAACGGCAAAGGAAGACCTTTCTCTCTGTCTCTCTCTCTCACTGTCCACTCTGCCTGTCAAAAAAAAAAAAAAAAAAAAAATTTTTTTTTCAAACATCCCAAAACCTGAGACGCACTGCTGAGCCCTCTGCTTGGATTGTCCTAGAAGAAGGGTCTCCCTGGGGTTACAGCCAAAACCGCGTATCGCCGCCCACTGGAAATTCGGACACAGCACCCAGGGCACCGGTGGAGACTTCCCAAGGCTGAGCCGAGGGCTGGGGACTTTCAGAGTCCTGGGTACCACACGGCGGCCCCCCAATGGCTCAGGTTCAGATGCTGGAGGAAGCCCTCGTCTGGGGTAGCCGGGTGACAGCGCCCTAGTCTTAGATGCCAACTCCAGGGGCTGGACCCATGCAGACACTGAGCGCTCACTGGCCGCCCCGTAGGTCCCACCCGGCTCCCAGAAAACCCCAGCCCCTGAGCCCAGAAATGGAGGCCCAGCCCTGGCCCCCAGCCTGCGGGTCATCCACCCTGGGCCTGGAGCTTGGTTAATGACAGGGCCAGGCTGCCCGACCTGGCCAGACTGGCTGAGCCGGTGCAGCCCAAGGCTGGGCCCGCATGGGTGGGTGGAGGATGCGGGAGGCCCCATCTGGGGGTGCTTTCTCAGTGGGGTCCCAGAGGGCCCAGGGAGGGGCCGAGGGAAGGGCTTAAGGCAGGGGTGTGGGGGGAGGGGAAGGGAGGAAGCTCAGCAGACTCAAGACAAGGGTTAAAAAAAGTATCTATTTATTTGAAAGGCAGAGTTACAGAGAGACAGAGAGGTCTCCCATCCACTGGTTCACTCTCCAAATGCCTGCAACAGCCAGCCGGGGTTGAGTCAAGCTGAAGCCAGGAGCCTGGCGCTCCATCCGGGTCTCCCACGTGGATTGCAGGGGCCAGAGCACTTGGGCCGTCCTCTGCTGCTTTTCCCAGGCGCACCAGCAGGGAGCTGGATCGGAAGTGGAGCAGCGGGGACTCATACGGGGCTGCCGACATTACAGGCAGTGGCTTAAACCCACTGTGCCACAGCGCCGGCCCCAAAGGTTTTTTATTTTGCCATCATTCCCTAAAAAACACGGCCTAACAATGAGCTAGCTGGGGCATCCTTGTCGTAGGTACCACAATCCGGGATGTACGTGGGTTTTATGCAAATGCCGTGCTGTTCCCTAGAAGTCACCTGAGCAGCCGTGGATTTGGGTTTCTGCCATGACCTTGACCACTGCCTGCATCCCACCCAGATGTCCCACCTTCACAGGCCGACCCAATATCACAGAGGGGTCCCCGCCAGCCCCAGACAGCATACCTGACTCCTCCTGCCCCCCACCACCTGCCCCACCACTTCCCACGGCCCTGGCTTCAAGCCCTCTGGTCTCCTGCCCAGCTGGGGAAGCCTCCTTCTGCTCGTTGCCCCCACCACCCCCGACCCCGGCATCTCAGTTGAGCTACTCAGTGGATGTTTTTTAAACACCTGCTTTGGCCCAGGTCCTGGGTGATTTCCTGGATAACAGGAAATCTCACTGCAAAACCACGCAGGGGCGATCATTAGCACGCCCATTTTAGAGATGAGAACATGAAGTCCCAGCAGCTGCTGAGACGACATTCCAGGGCTGCCAGGATAACGTCCCGACCAGACTCACACCCATCAGAGGTCCGGTTCCGGGGTTCTTTCTCTGCCTCCACACTCTCATTCAATTATTCTCGTGTTCTTTCAGGAAGGATATACTGAGCCTCTGCTGGGAGCCAGATCCGGGCTAAGTATTCACTCCAGATCTAAATAGACAGCAACCGCCACAGCCTTGGCGTTGATTCTACCTGGTGCATAGGGCAGGCTTCCTGGAGGAGGTGGCAGGTGGAGAACAAGTTTAGGGCAGGGGGACTCCAAAAAGGGGAGCAGCCGGGGCAAAACCAGGTAACAGGTGCATCTAAGGAGACAAGGGCTCAGGGGCCAAGCAGGTACAGCAAGAAACCGGGATCTACCCCCCCCCCCAACACACACACACACACACACACGCCCATCCTGGGATGCGAGGACCTGGCCAGCTGGGCGAGACGCAGGTCTCATGATGCGAGTTTACAGAGAGTCCCTTGTGCGCCTATGATACACCGAGAGCCGGAGAGAAACCACTGGAAGACCGGGGACTCCCAGGCTGTGAGTCAGCGGTGACGGGACCGGGTAGGAGACTCAGGAGTCCGGGATCCTACATGCAGTCTGGCCCCAGCCCCGGTGACTCAGATGCCACATGGCTGGCCTCGCTCCTGCCCTATGCCCCCCCCCCCCATCCTCCATCTGTCCCAAGCATTCTGGCCATGGATGGGTGGCCACCGCCCACACCCTTTCCTGTAGCCATAACGTCCTTCTCGGAGTGGGGGAGGCCAGGAAGCCCAACTGCCTGGCCTGTGCCCACTCGCCAAATGCATGCGCCACCCCCTGACCTAGCCTGGCTGCAGCCCTCAGCCCCAGGCTGACCTGCCCCCGCCCCCTCCCGGGAGCAGCAGGTGGGGCATGGGGCCCGGAGCAGCCACGCTTGTGGCTAGCTTTGAACTGTTTAATTGCTTCAGGCTCTTTTCATGCCTTAGACTTCTGAAGTGTGCCAGGGTGCTTGCCTCCCGCCCCTCCCACGCTGCGCTGCTCCCTACAGCGATGCAGGAGGGGCTGGCCAGCTGCCACCTGCTCCGTCTCTTGGCCCAGCATCTGTCTCCCGGGCTCTCCCAATCACCTGCCTCCCACTTCTTTGCCATCTCACCAGGCTGCCAGGGAACTCAGCAAACACCACCTACCACTCCCTCTAAGCCCACGACATCGCGTGCCCCGAGTTCTTACTGCCGGACCCCAGCATGTGTGGCCCCTTCAAGGCCTGGGGCTCGGGGTCCTTGCAGCCACTCCGAAAGCACTGGTGACGTGAGCCCTGGCCCGGAGCGAGGCAGCCATCAGCCGGAAGCTGTCCCCTGCTAACCACACCCGAATTCACTTAATGATCAGGGAAATGGTCAGGAGGTAAGTTCCAGTAGGGCGGGGACCGGTGTCCGGATCCTGTGACTCATGCCTGGCCCACCGCAGGGGCTTTCTCTGCTAGCCCCGAGCCTCCTGTTCACTCCCTGCCCAGCAGGGGTCGCTCCCGCTTCCCTCCTGTCTGTCCCTACTCAGCAGTGCCCACGTCCTCTCGACATTAACTTTACTCTCAAGTTCAAGCTCATGAGCCGCTTTGGCCTCAATCCTTTAACCCCGCCCCAGTGCCAGGCCAGCCCAGCTGGAAACAGAGCAAGGAGGGAAGAACAAACTCCCTGGGGTCAGGCAACATCCCATGCGGGCGCCGGTTCGAGTCCCGGCTGCTCCACTTTCAACCCAGCTCCCTGCTAAGGTGCCAGGGAAAGCAGCAGAAGATGGGCCAAGTGCTTGGGCCCCTGCACTCATGTGGGAGACCTGGTCCTGGCTCCTGGCTTCGGATTGGCTCAGCTCCGGCCGTTGTGGCCATTTGGGGAGTGAACCAGTGGATGGAGACTTCTGTCTCTCTCTCTCTCTCTGTAACTCTTTCAAATAAATAAAATAAATATTTAAAAGAAAAAAACTCTCCAACTGGTAAGGCCAGCACTCCCCAACATGCCCCCCACTGGCCCCCACTCGCTGCCAGCTCCCCTGACTGTCCACCTGCACGCTCAGGTTACAACCCCCAATTCCCCTCCTCCCAGGGGCCCCACCCTAGAGGAGGTGGAGTCTGGGGCCACACCCTCTGGGGTGGAGCCAGAGGCCACACCCTCAGGAAGCGGGGCAAGTGGCCACACCTCCAGGGAGGCTGAGTGACTTCCTTCCAAAGAGACCCATAAGGCAGCAGGCATCAAGGGCGGATTTGGGGATTCAGCTCTGGAATCAAGGAAAACCCCCACCGCCCTGCATGAGGCTGATGGCCTCCACGTTTGACGGGAACAAAGTGGCCCTTTCCTGTGCGTGTCCTCTGTCCTCCTGTGAGCATCCATGGACTTGGTCTCATCGTGAGGAAGACAGCACACAGGTGTCAGAGCCGGCTGGCGTCCCGCCTGCTCCGCTGCAGATCCAGTGCCCTGCTAAGGCACCTGGGAAAGCAGCGGAGGGTGGCCCCAAGGGCCTGGCCGCCTACCACTCACGTGGAAGACCTGGGCTGAGTTCTTGGCTTCTGGCCCAGCCTCAGCTGTCCTGGGCATTTGGGAAGTCAACCACTGAAAGGGAGACAGCCCTCTCTCTCTCTAACAAACAAAATGATTTTTAAAAATCTAGAACTGTTCTTAAAAATACAGTCTATTTTTCAAGGAAGGATAGCAAGGCCACTTCCTCCAGGAAGGCTTCCCAATTCATGCTTGGACAGTGGGAATCTCAGAGATGTGAGACAGCAAGGCTCTTAACACGAAAGCAGATTTTACTCCTTTAAAAAAAAAAGATTTATTTTATTTGAGAGTTACAGAGAGAGAGAGAGAGAGAGAGAGGTCTTCCATCTGCTGGTTCACTCCCCAGATGGCCACAATGGCAGAAGCTGAGCCAATCCAAAGCCAGGAGCCCAGAATTTCTTCTGGGTCTCCCACATGGGTGCGGGGGCCCAAGCACTTGGACCATCTTCGCTGCTTTCCCAGGTGCATCATCAGGGAACTGGATCTGAAGTGGAGCAGCCAGGACTTGAACCGGTGCCCCTATGGGATGCCAGTACTGAAGGCTGGGGCTTTAACCCACTGCGCCACAGCGCCGTTCACCATGAGTTTTCTAATACACCTTCAGTTATACAGTTTCTGATTGGATACCTTAGGGAGCACTACTCACACCAGCCGCACGAAGCCACACCTGTGCACCTGAGTCGCTGCCGTGGACCGAGCTGCTTTCGGCATTTCTCAGAAAGCTCGCGCCAGCCCCTACCCCCGTTCCAGGAAGCCCCCTGCTGAACAGCCTGAAATTTTTTTTTTCCTAAGAGAGGGCCAGGTGGCAGGACTCAGCAGCCAGCCCCGCTCAAGTGCCACAAGCCCTGACGGAGAATGTCCTGTTCTGAGCAGGTGCACACTGAAGTGTGGAGTGGCTCATTGTCATGGTCACCCAACCGCGTCTCAGCCGGCTCAGGGGAAAACCAAGCGTGGAGGTCAGCAGGGGGTGGTGCAGCCAGCAGGGCCTGAGCTGATCCTGGGGGCAGCTACACTGGAGCCCTCTCTCTTTTAAAACGTTTATTTGCGGCCGGCGCCGCAGCTCACTAGGCTAATCCTCTGCCTTGCGGCACCGGCACACCGGGTTCTAGTCCCGGTCGGGGCGCCGGATTCTGTCCCGGTTGCCCCTCTTCCAGGCCAGCTCTCTGCTATGGCCAGGGAGTGCAGTGGAGGATGGCCCAGGTGCTTGGGCCCTGCACCCCATGGGAGACCAGGAGAAGCACCTGGCTCCTGCCATCGGATCAGCACGGTGCGCCGGCCACAGCGCGCTGGCTGCGGCGGCCATTGGAGGGTGAACCAACGGCAAAGGAAAACCTTTCTCTCTGTCTCTCTCTCTCTGTCTCTCTCTCTCTCACTGTCCACTCTGCCTGTCAAAAAAATAAATAAATAAATAAAACGTTTATTTGCATCCTCTTGGAAGGCAGAGTGACACAGAGAGAAGGTTCTTCCATCCGCTGTTTCACTCCCCAGGTGGCCACACCTGGCCACAATGGCCAGGGCTAGGCCAAGCCGAAGCCAGGAGCCAGGAGCTCCATCGGAGTCTCCCACATGGGTGCAGGGACCCCAGCACTAGGGCCACCGTCCCCGCCTCCCAGGCTGCATTAGCAGGGAGCTGGAGGGAGAGCCGAGCAGCCGGAGCTGGAACCCAGCTGCACCTGCTGTGCCACAAGGCCTACTCTCGCCGCTGGTCTGAAGTTTTACATCTCTTAAAAAATGCAAAATTGACAGAAACATTAAGAGGGCCCCGTGAGGTGAGTGGGAACAGGAGCAGAGGCCTGGAAGGCAGGAGGCCGGGGCAAGGCGGGGCGCAGGGGCCAGCGGGGCTGGGCTGCTCAGGTGGGCTGCCGAGGTGCACTGAGCCAGCCTGGGGACAACCGGGAAGCGGCAGGTGGCACAGGATCAGCAAGGCACGCCGGAAGTTCCTGCAGCCTGAGCTCCTCCCTCAAGTAACTGCCCCTACCCCCCCACACCCTGCGAGAGGCCGGTGCTGCCTCCTGTACTCTGGCGCCATCCCCTGGATTGTCCCCAGCATGCGACCCAGTTGTCCCCGTGGGCAGAGTACCCCAGCTGACCCGCAGGACGCTAGCGCTTAGAACCCGGCTTGCCCAGGGTTGCAAGCGGGAAGAATCAGAATTTGAACCCAGAACTGCTGGAAACCAAAGCTGGACAGAGATCCCCGAGGAGCTAGGATGTCTAACTGAAGCTGGCTCCCGCCAGGGAACAACGCAGAGGCTCCCAGGTCCGATCTTCAGGGGCTGCGACACGCCCAGCCCACGCCACCCCCGGCGCGCTGTCCACCGGGGCCCGCGGCCCGGGTCCGGCAGGTGTCCGCCGCGCATCCCTACCAGCGCGCCCTCTGGCGTTCGCTTGTGGGAACTGCAGCCTCCCAGGGTTCCCGCGCAGGGGGATTTTTTTTTTTTTTTTTTTTTTGAGCCTTGTCGGGGTGCCAATAGCAGGTGGAGGGGCGGGGAGGAGGAATGGCCACGGGCTGGCAAATATATCCTCCCCACCTCCACGAGCTGCCGGAAGAATTCGCAAGTTCTTTTTACAAAGGCGTTCCCCGTGATGAAAAGTTAAAAGCTGAACTGAGCCAGGAGCGCAGCTGGGGGTCCTGGTGCCTGGGCTGGGTGTGGCGGCCCCCTGGTGTCTGAGGGGGTCGTGCCTCACAGGCCAAGGAGGCGCCCGCTGGAGGCCAGGCTGCGACGTCCTTGGCCAAGGGGGTAAATGGACAAGGGATGCAGGGCGCGGCTGAGACCCCGCCAGCAAGGAGCGCCCCCCAGCGGAGTTGGGCGGCACTGCAGCCCTCGGTCTGGAGCCCACGGCAGAGGAGGGCGGGTCCCCAGAATGACGTCATCACAGGGTCGCGGGCCCCCCCACCCCGTCCGTTACCACGCTCAGCTGCAGCCAGGCTGGGAGGACAGGGGGGGGTTCAGACGGGATGGCACTCGGGGAGGGAGAGGACAGGGTCTGGGAGGAGTGCGGGCTCAGAAGGGAGGGGAGAGGGCTCAGGCGAGGAAGTTGCTCAGGAGATGGGGACCAGTGGGGCGGCGCCCAGCTCAGACCCCAGGGGGTGGCTGCTATGTTCCCCACCCCGTCGAGGCAGCGCCCTTGGCCCCGCCCCCAGGCAGCCCCCAGGCCTGGCCCCAAACGGAAGCAGCTGAGCTTGGGCAGGGCGTCTTTATAGCTCCAGGCGAAACCCGGCCTGGGGACAGGGAACAAGTTTCTCTGCGGGTTGTTGTTGGGGGAGGAGGGTGACTCACTGCTCCCTCCTGACTCCCTGACACCTAAGAGCCTGGGAATCGTCCACGAGCAACCAGCCACCAGCCACACCCTGGCTACTCTCACCTCACACCTGCCTCCCGGCCCACACACCTCCCGAGGGCCAGGCCACGCCCAGAACTGGGGACACTTGCCACACCTGACCTGCTGCTCCGTATTGGAGTCCTGGCTGCCCTCCTCACCCTCCAGCTCCCTGCTGATGCAGCTGGGAAAGTGAGGCTGAGCGGAGGGCTTGGCCCCTGCTCCCCCAGGGAGACCCAGATGGAGTACCTGGCTCCTTCCTGATCCTGGCAGCCATTTAGGGGGCGAACCAGCAGGTGGAAGATTGATCTGTTTACTTCTCTCTCTCTCTCTCTACCTCCCCCTTTCTGTAGCTCTGCCTTTCAAATAAATAAATCTTAAAAAATGACAATAACAAAAAACCTACCATAGCCTGGGAGGAAATATTTCCCAGGCATGCCACCAACAAATGATAAAGAAATAAATTCCATACATCAATCACAGACAACCCCGAGAAAACCGAGGAGCGGACGGCTGAGATAAAGGACGCGTGGTGGACTAAAGTGCTCCTGCGGTCAGCCATCAGACGGGAGCAAGTTAAAGCAATGCGATGCCCTGGGCACTCAGCATAAGGAGTCGTGCATGGATACAATGTTACAACATGTGAGTGGATACAATGCTTCAACCTCGCCAGGTGCACCTGGTAAGGTGAGGGCGAGAGAACCCTGTGCCCCAGCACCCCTGCTGCTTCTGAAAATCACAGGCAAGTGTCCGAAACACAAACTCCACCATGACATCAACAAAACCATTGCAGCATGGTATTCTGAGGATAGCGTGGGAGAACTAAGCCGCACCTCGATGTCCCCCGCCACACACATCTGTGGGACACAGATGGCTTCTGACACTGGGGGAGGGGGCACGTGACCCTGTCCACCCACCAAACCATCAGCTCTGCAGCCGCGGATTCAGCTCTGATGATGGAGGCCGTGGCAGGCCCCCCAGGTTGAGCGCTCAGTCCCCACGATGTCCCCCTCCCCACCCCTGGCTTCAGATGCCAATCACCAGCTGGGGGGGGGGGGTCTCGCCCGGCCAGCTGGAAATCGGAGTTACCCCGACCTCCCTCACAGGTGGTTCGAAGGCCTGGGGGAACCGCGCAGCCACGCTGACTGCGGACCGCATCTCTTCAGAAAGACGCTGGGCAGGATGGAGCCCCGCCCACCCTCCGGACCGCCCTGGGCTCAGCCAGCTGCGGCTCCCGACTTTTCCTGCTGTCGGCCCGGAGAATCACGTGGAGATGTGCGCAATCAAGGCCATCCGGCCCGGGTTGCCTCCCTGGCCTTTATCCGGGAGTGTCGCGATCCACCACGGCCAAGGCACGCAGAGTCGCAGAGTCGCCAGGGTGCGAAGAGCACTTTCTATGACTCACCTGGGAGAAAAGAAACGCTGGTTTCTGTGGCCCGCCTTGGGGAGGGAGTGATGAGCCAGGCGCCCTGCACGTGGGAGACCTGGATGGTGCGCCTGGCTCACCTTCTGCCCTGCATTTAGGGGCTCTCTCTGTCTCTCTCACTGCCTCGCTGCTTCTCAGTAGTAGAGCACTATGAAATATTCATTGAGGAGACAGCGCTGTGACACAACAAGTTAAAGCCCCAGCCTGCAGTGCCAGCATCCCCAGTGGGCGCTGGTTCAAGTCCCGGCTGCTCCTCTTCTGATCCAGCTCTCTGCTATGGCCTGGGAAAGCAGTGGAAGATGGCCCAAGTCCTTGAGCCCCTACACCTGCGTGGGAGACCCAGAAGAAGCTCCTGGCTCCTGGCTTCCGATCAGCTCAGCTCTGGCCGTAGCGCCTCTTTGGGGATTGAACCAACAAATGGAAGACTTTCTTTCTCTCTCTCTCTCTCTCTCTCTCTCTCTCTCTCTCTCTCTCTCTCTGTGTGTGTGTGTGTGTCTCTACATCTCTCTGTAACTCTTTAAAAAAAAATAACAAGTTTATGAAAATGGAATTAAAAGATATGTTTACTTTGATGCAAAAAAATTTGTCAATACAGGCTGGTGCCACGGCTCAATAGGCTAATCCTCCGCCTAGCGGCGCCAGCACACTGGGTTCTAGTCCAGGTTGGAGTGCCGGATTCTGTCCCGGTTGCCCCTCTTCCAGTCTAGCTCTCTGCTGTGGCCAGGGAGTGCAGTGGAGGATGGCCCAAGTGCTTGAGCCCTGCACCCCATGGGAGACCAGGAGAAGCACTGGCTCCAGGCTTCAGATCGGCGCAGCGTGCCAGCCGTAGTGGCCATTTGGGGAGTGAACCAACGGAAGGAAGACCTTTAAAAAAATAATAAATAAATACATAAATAAAATTGTTCATACAGTGTTTTCACAATACACATCTTCTATAAACTATTGAAGACCTTTACATGTGGATTTCAAAAATCTTTGCACCATAAGAAATTTATTTATTTGAAAGGCCAGGTTACAGACACAGAGAGGGAGAGAGAGAGAAAGAGGTCTTCCACCCATTGGTTCACTCCCCAAACGGCCGCAACAGCCAGAGCTGGGCTAATCTGCAGCTAGAAGCCGGGAGCTTCTTCCGGGTCTCCCACGTGGGTGTAGGTGCCCAAGCACTTGGGCCATCTTCTACTGCTTTCCCAGGCCATCAGCAGAGAGCTGGATCAGAAGTGGAGCAGCTGGGACTGGAACCGCGGGATAGCTGCATTGCACACAGTGGCTTAACCCAGTGAGCCACACTGCCAGGTCAGGCCAGATGCTTCTGGATGGTGGGGTTCATGATAAGGATGGAGGCTCCTTGGGCATCACCCCAGGCAGAAAGCACAGTGCAAGATTTGCCAGGACTGTGTAGGCAGCACTTGTGGGTTCATGAGTGGTGGACCGGGTAGAAGCCAGAGAGGCAGGTGGCAAAATGCAAAAGATCTGAAATAATCCTTCTAGATGGGGACCCTCAGTAGACCTCTGGGCAGCAGGAGAGGGTCCCCAGCTGGCCAGCACCGGGTACCTTTCTGCTGCTCCTAAGCAGACCCCAGGATTGGCGTTGGTGGGAGCAAACCCCACGTGGCCTGACCAGAACTTCTAAGTCCACCTGTGCACTTCCTTATCCAATCCAGCAAAAACAAAACCAAACCCTGAGCGCTCCTCCAGGTGGCCAGCATGCTCTACCCTCTATAGCTGATCAGGTTGCTCTCTGACAACTCCCCCTCCAGGGTATGAGCCTGCCCTGCCTTCCGGAAGAATCTGGTTCGGTTGGTTTAGCCAGAATCCCCCCCTCTGTTTCCTCTCGGCGTCCCACTTTGCTAACCTGTTCGGCATTCAGAGTTGAGCCCTGCTCTCTCCCTCTCTCCCCGCTGGCAAGACCCGCCTCCTCCCCATCCCCCCCCCCCCCCCCCCCCGCCTCCCAGCAGTCCCTGCACCTGCTCCATGGCTGCCTCTCCAAGTGTCTTGGAGTGATTTTTCTTCAACCTTTTCCTACCCGCCACCAGCTCAGAGAGAACAGTGACTGCCCTCGGGGCTGGAGAGAACTTGCTTTGGGCTGGGGCTCTGAGTCCAGTCGGGATGCTGCCCAGGGCTGCCCTGGGTCAGCGAGCTGTGGCCTCCTCCTGCCACTGATAAGCCAGCCAGGGACGGTTGGGCAAGCCCTGATAATGCCTATCTTGAATCAACTTCCCCCTCCTTGAGCCTCAAAAGCTGCTTTGTTTGCCTTTGTGCGGTTTGGATGAAGATATGATAAAGTTCCCAGGGTTTAAATAAACTTAGAAGTCAGCTGTGCTTGTTACCTTCCTTTCCCTAGGAAGGGGGCTGTGTGGACCCTCAGAGGCCGGGCACGCCCCCATCTCAGCCCCCTCCATGCCTCCAAGCTGAGGGCCCCTCCAGTTTTCTTCCTTTTCGTTTTTCTTCTTCTCACTGCACATGGAAGGAGTCCAGGACCAAAACACTGACACAGGAGCCAGATTTGAAGGTGTCCACTGGGCCACATAAAGAGACAATAGGTGGGTGTGACACCATGAGACAAGGGAGAAAGAGGGACACAGTGTGGTCACAGTATCTGGCTTCTTTTTTGTTATTGTTTGTTTGTTTTTGTTTTGTTTTGTTTTTTTTTTGGAAGAGGGGCAACCGGGACAGAACCCTGCGCCCCGACCGGGACTAGAACCTGGTGTGCCGGCGCCGCAAGGCGGAGGATTAGCCTAGTGAGCCGCGGCGCCGGCCTTCTTTTTCTAAGATTTATTTTATTTATTTGAAAGGCGGGGGGCGGGGGGCTCTTCCGCCCACTGGTTCACTCCCCAAACGGCTGCAACAGCTGGGGCTGGGCCAACAGCCAAAGTTTGGTGCCAGGAACCTCTTCCAGGTCTCCCACGTGGGATGGCAGGGGCCCAAGCACTTGGGCCATCTTCTACTGCTTTCCCAGGCGCGGTAGCAGGGAGCTGGATCGGAAGCAGAGCAGCCAGGACTGGAGCCTGTGCCCCGATAAGGGATGTCAGTGTCACGGGCGGTGGTTGAACCCACCACGCCACAACGCCAGCCCCTGTCCCCAGTTTTTGACACAGAAGCTGTAACTGCCTTGTAGAGGGGGTGCTAGGAGAATCTTGGGGTCTCAGATGCCGTCTCTGACTTTGGTGTTTGCCACCCAGCTCTCAACCCCTTGGGATTCCCTGGGTGATGACGGCAGCTCTTGTTCCAACGCGGTGACTTCTGGTGGGCACCTGGGCAGCCTCAGGAGGCAGGCTGGCAGCCAGGGGAACCAAGAGTGTGATTGGAGGGTCAGCTTTCAGCCCCACCACCCCACCATCTGGGGGGAAAAAGTTGAGTGGAACACCATTGGCCGATGATGCTGTCAATCAAATCTACGTCATGAAGCCTCCATTAAAAACCCGGAGCGGGGTAGGGTTCCTGGAGCTTCTGAATGGCCGACCGAGTGCTGGTCCTGGAGAAAGCTCGGGAGCTCCTCACCCCACATGCCTCGCTCTGTGCATCTCTTCTGCGTGTTCACGGCCCTTGTGATAAACGGGGAAGTGTAGAGTGGGCCTTGCAGCACCGCGGAAGGGACTTCCGCATCCGCCACGAGTGCCGGTTCAAGTTCCTGCTGCTCCACTTTCCAACCAGCTCTCCCTGCTAATGCGCCCAGGAAGAAATGGAAGATGGCCGGGGTTCTTGAATTCCTGCCACCCCCATGGGAGACCCTGATGGAGCTGCTGCCTCCTGACTTCAGCTGTTGGGGCCATTTGGAGAGTGAACCAGTAGATGGAAGACCTCTCTCTCCATCTCTCTCTCTCTCTCTCACTCTTCCTTCCCAATAAATAAATGATGGCTGAGTGTAAGTGAAGTGTTTCCTTGAATTCTGTGAGCCACTCTAGCTCATTGATAAAACCTGAAGAGGGGATGGGAGAGCCCCAATTTTTAGCCAGTTAACCACAAATCCGCATCACAATGGGGGGCTTGGGGCTGATCTCTGCAGTGGAGCTGTCTTGTGGGGCTGAGCCCTCAGTCAGAGGGAGCTGAGTGTGTCCACAGGTGGATCCGTCAGGACACTGAGGGGGTTGGTGGTGGGAGGGAACTCACGACGCCATCTTGGTGGCCACAGGGGAATTGTCCTGGGCTGAGGGTTGAGTGTAAGGCTAGGGAAGAACAGGCTGGGTTTTTCTGTCTCCAACAGCGGAGACTTGCACTTGGGAGAAGATGGAGTGTAGATGGGTGTTGCCCTATCTCGTCAGCAAAACACAACTGAAAACTCTGAAATCCATAAATACCGCAGACACGGGAAAACAGACGGTGCGGAGAAGACTCCAGCCCAGCTGGGGACCTCTGTGCGCAAAGACTCACGTCCGCCTTAGCTGGCAGCAACACTGCTACGTGGCCAGAAGCCGTGGCTGCCCTGCGTGGCCAGTTGCAGTACAGGTACGTGACCCACAGATGGCGCTGTTGCAGGACCCGCAGCTCACCTGCACCCTGGTAGTCACAGCCATGCTGATGGGCATCTTTGGTCACCTTGTGAGACATGGCTAGTCCCCAAGGGGTGTGTGTGTGTGTGTGTGTGTGAATTATTTATTCATTTATTTGAAAGTCAAAGTTACACAGAGAGAGGGAGAGACAAAGGGACAGAGAGATATTTTCTGTCTACTGGTTCATTCCCCAAATGACCACAAGGGCCAGGGCTAGGCCAGGCCAAAGCCAGGAGCCAGGAACTCCAGCTGGGTCTCCAACGCAGGTGCAGGGACCTAAGCACTGGGGCCACCTGTTGCTGCTTTCCCAGGTGCATTAGCAGGGAGCTGGATCAGAAGTGGAGCAGTCGGGACTTGAACCAGTACCCCATGGGATGCCGGCGCTGCAGGTGGCAGCTCAACCCACGATGCTGCAACACCAGCCCCTCCTGGGTTTTCTTTTCCCCTCATTCATCCCACATGTGAATCGGAAGGAGCAGGCAACTGGGAAACAGCAAGCAACCCGGACAGCAAAGACCCCAGCAGATGCTGCTGTTTGGATGAAAGGAGCACCAAAGGGGCAGCCCAGTAAGAACAGAAGAAATCCGAGAGTGACTCGACTTCCTCCAAGCAGCGCAGAGGAAAACTGGGGCCCAACCCACACCACACCTCCAAAGGCCAGATGGTCGGCAACGGGGCCGCCCACGCCTCCAGCCCCTCCCCCAGAGTCAACCAGAGACCATGTGGGGAGCCACCCTCTCCCCACAGGGCGGTGGCAGAGGAGGCCACCTCCACCACCTGGTTTCAGTTGAAACCACCTGGGGAGCTGGCACTCCCGGCCGTGCAGGCCGTGCAGTACGGAGGAGCCATCTTTCCATTCCGCCCCTTGTGTCATCGGGGCCGGATGGGGACGTGGACTTCTACCTGGCAGTAATGAGGAAGCTCCTGGACCTCCTTCTGCCAGAGCAGTGTCACAATAGCACTGTGAACGTGTGACCCAGAGTCCCAGAGCACCAGAGGCAAAAGCCCAGAGTCCAGTTGAAATCGCTCGTCCTACTAAGAGCAGGGATGGTCTCAAGCCGAATGGGAAAGACCGAATGCCAGCCCTGACATGACAGTGATGTCACAATTACCTGACAAAGAGCGTTTTGCACCAGCTTTGATAACCTTTAATGAGCAATTGTGAACATGCTTGAAACCAATTTTAAGAAATAGGAAACCTGGCTGGCGCCACGGCTCACTAGGCTAATCCTCCACCCATGGCGTCGGCACCCTGGGTTCTAGTCCCGGTCGGGGCACCAGATTCTGTCCCGGTTGCCCCTCTTTCAGTCCAGCTCTCTGCTGTGGCCCGGGAGTGCAGTGGAGGATGGCCCAGGTGCTTGGGCCCTGCATCTGCATGGGAGACCAGGAGGAAGCACCTGGCTCCTGGCTGATCGGCCATAGCGGCCATTGGGGTGGGGGGTGTGAACCAACGGAAAGGAAGACCTTTCTCTCTGTCTCTTTCTCTCACTGTCTAACTCTGCCTGCCTGTCAAAAAAAAAAAAGTAATAGGAATGGAGGCCCCAGCGAGATCTGACTGCTGCCTGCAGACGTCTCCAACGGATATCTCTTGGGGTAAGTGCAGGCGCCTATTTGTGTTGTCGGCCGGCTTATTTGTGGTTTGTGTCTCTTCATTCCGGATTTTGGTAGTTTGTGAGCGCTCCAGGGTTTTGGGAACTGTGCTGGTGTAGTAGCTGCTGGGACAGGGCGTGAGCCCTTCCTGGCTGTGGCCGGCAGACGTGCCCGGGGGCCACAGGCTACGGCCCTGAGGGACGCCTCAGGAGGACAAAGGAAGGCTGGGGACGCCCAGATACTTCCGACGGGGCAGGCGTGGAGTCTGCATTCCCAGCACAGACGGGGTGGCCGGTAAGGCCTTCTTATTATTAGTCTTTTGTAGTTGTAAGGTGCTTTGTTGGTTGTCTTGTTGTTTGTTGATTGTATTCTCTTGTCATTTAGCATTGTATGGGGCGCTGTGATGGCTCCCGTTTGGTAGATTTGGAATCTGCATTTGTATTGCCAGCATGGTCACGCGACTCTGAAGTGGTTCTGGGGTCTGCATTTGTAGGTTCTGAAGTGGTTCCGGAGCTTGCATTTGTATTACCGGCATCCTCACAGGGCTCTGAGGCGGTTCCAGAGTCTGTGTTTGTATTGCCAGCATCGTCGTGACCAGTAGTTTATCTCAGTTCCTCTACGGACACTTTGTGTGGTTGTTGTGTGCTGATTCTCTACACTGTTTGTCTGTTCGTGTACATTGTGTTGTCTGCTAACATGGGCCAGACTGTGTCTACACCTTTGTCTCTAACTTTGAATCATTGGTAGTAGGTAAGCGACCGGGCACATAACCTCTCTTTGTCAGTCAAGAAGGTAAAGTGACAGTCTTTCTGTGCCTCTGAATGGCCAGCTCTCGGAGTGGATTGGCCCCCCGGAGGGCTCTCCATTTACCACTCATTCGCCAAGTGAAAGAGGCCGTTCTCTTGCCTGGCCGTCAAGGGCACTCAGACCGGGATTTTGAGAAGACATCGGAGGTCAGTATTCCTTCCCTCAAGCGGGACCGGATCTGTGGAAGTGACCGTTGAGTGTCCGGCACCCCACAGCTCTCCGAGAACGCGGAGTCCCCCCGGCCACGGCTTAGCTACGGCCGAAACTCCAGAGGGATTGTAAGGAACGGGAGGGAAATTAGGAAGGGCAGTTGGCTGAGAGCCTGGAGACCCCCTGAGCTCGCTTTGGCTTCCCGGCGGCCGGACTGCGACCCGAGGACCAGGTCTCTCTCTCGGAGGGACGCCTGGTCACGCTGCCTACTGCTACGCGAGCAGGGCTTAGCTTCGGTCGAGGCTAATATTGGCCCTCCAGGTAAACTCAGACAACTAGGTAGTGGGTAACCTTGAGTGATAGGAGATTTCAAACCCCACTCAGCCCCCAGACATGAGGAGCTTCATTGCTTTCTGCCTTCCTCCTCCTCCCGGGGGGGGGGGGGGGGGCTCCCTCCCCCACTCTTTTGCTCTCCTCATCTCCATTCCTATACCACTGGCGAGGAGAAAGGGAGAGGGAAATTCCACAGGTCTCTCCACCTAGGGAAAAGCTGTTACCTGTTACCTGTTAACCCTTTCCAACCGGGTAAAAAGTTTTCCGTCTTTGCAGCTTATGGTAGCTCTGGTGCGTCTTAAAAGTTTTTTGTAAACTATTACTGTTGCTAAGCTTTGATTGCCTGAGGACTAAATCTGGAAAAGAGCTAAAGTTAACTATCTGTTGTAATTGAGTGTCTGCAGTAGTCCTAATTAATCTGGCTTTGGTTAAATTATAGAAGGTTCCCAACACCCCACGGCTAGTCCTGCCAGGCCCCGGTGTGTACAGTCTTCCCTGTAAATGGGGGACCACAGCCTTTCTCTGCACTCCAAATATCTCTAGGCAGAGCCCCCACCCCAGGGCTGCTTCTTTTTCCTCTCCTGGAGGAATTTCCAATTCAATACCACTGCTGACCTTACCTAAGGGAGCCAGAACCTTAAGCCATTAACCCTTTCCAAGCTGATGGGTTATTCTCTTTGCAGCTAATAAAAACCTAAACAATGGGCTCATATGCTGATAATCAGCTCTTTTCTGTGCTGCTGTCCCTGACTCATCTGAGAGCGTTCACCTGTCTTGAAGGTTTCGCGTTTTTCTATTGCCATTAGAGTCTTGATTGGAAAAACTACAATGCGAAGTTTGTTTACATTGTTTATCTGTTTTTAATGTCTGAGTGATTACCCAACTGATCAGAAATGTACTAATTTTGGCTAAATGGTTTGACTCTCTGTCAGCTTAAATTCTAAACCGAGTCTTCCAACTTTGGGCTTCCAGCCGGATCCCTGGAACTCTCAAAGAATGAGACTCTAAATTTGTTAAAGTAACAGCTGCTTGGGTCAATTCAAATTATATAAAATATATTAAAATGTTATAAATGGTGTCAGACCTATACTGTATTTATGTTTTTGCTTTCCAGCTAAAGTGGTCTTATAAAAATAAGAGTAAATTCTGTGTATACAAGCCTTTATGTTGTTAACTAAAGTAAGACAATGCAGATTGGTTCAGAAAATTGAGGTAATGCAAACGCCCTTAAGTTTGCTCAGTGGCTTGCTTGCTCAGTTTTGCATGTCTTTGATATGCTTTAAACTTGTTTCTCTTAATGAGAAAGATCTTTTCAAAGTTATAAACATGCACTAATGTTTGCTGTCCAGGAGGTGTTATCCTCCTGTTACTTAAAAACATAAAAATGTAATTTTAACTTTTACTTCAAATAATGGTATGGTATTCATTAATAACTCAGTGTCTTAAGTCATCTAGGCATCAGTGCTAAGTAAAACTTAAAAAAAAATGTATTATATATACTTTTAACATCTCAAATTCGATAAAAAAAAAACTGTTTGAGTTTGTTAACATGTATTCTCATAGGTTGTCCATACATGACAATTCAAGGCTATGTAAAAGTAACTACAGGTATAAAGTTTCAAAAGGTATAAACAAGTCATAAAAAGTTTTAAAATGTTTACGATTTTAAAATATTGTTTACAGAGTTGAGTGCTAATGCCAAAATTACACTGACCTAAAGTTGAAGTCTGATCTTCTGTTATAACAATGGGTTTAAAAAAAAAATGTGTACTAATATTAGTAAATATCTAAAAATGGTCTAAATCATAAATCTTAAAATCTGTTTTTGCAAAAACTGTAACGTCTATTTTAACAGTGTCTGCTTAATCGGTTACTCTGCCATTTCTAGAGTTAGGTCCTGTAAGCTCTTTTTAACTCTGTTAAATAATTCTAAATTATGTAAACTCTTATATACAAGGTTTTTTTTTTTCTGGTTTATTCAACAACAAAAAAACATAAAATTCATATTAATCCATTGTGTACTCTACTGTCTCTGTTAAGTTATGGTTATGTGGCAGATACTAGAAAACTGGGTTCCAGAAAACCAAAAAAAGCTCTAGTGTTCACAGGCTACACGGTAAATACTCAGAAGCCAAAGAATGGCAGAGACCTCTGCCACAATTTCTCCTCTAAGTCGGGCTACGCAGTAAACACTGGTTAAACTGCCAGTTAAATCTAAAAGCCCAAAAAGTCAGGCTAGAGACCCAACTCACTGCCTCACTTCTCCTCTTTTCTCTTCCAGAAGGGAAGTTACTACTGTTCTGCAGGACTCTCCACTGTGATGTACGGTTTAATCCCCAGACCTTATGTAAGGGATGACTGACCTTTTCTGTAATAATGCCTGGCCACAGTATAGGGCCCCAAACAACAACAACAACAACAACAAAAAAAAGGTTAAACTATAAAATAATATGACAACTAAATCAATTTTTCAGTGTAAAAAGTTACACTGACGACCTCAAAGTATACAAGCAGGTCACCACAGTTGATCTTACCTAAAGGGTCATAGTTCTCCTCATGGGCACGGTCTTAACTCGCAGGAAAATACTAAGTGTCAGAATTTGCCCATGACCATAGTTTTTCTAGCTCACCCTGATATTTAAAAAAATCTCCAAAAATCAGGATTGGGTTGAGCACCCCCTTGACTGACATCATAGAGGCTGCCTCCTTGGTCTACTTTATTAGAGACCAGGAAAACGAGGAGCAAGCTAGCAGCAGAAGATAGGCAACAGACCAATCAATGGCTGCTTTACATGGTGATTGCCATCAAGGAGACCCAGCAAGGCCAGTGCACCCCAAACGGCACCTGTTGCTGATATAAGGAGACAGGGCATTGGGCAAGCAGCTGTCATGACAGCAAATGCCTTCTGTCAGCCCTGCCAAGAGCACGGCCACTGGACACGGAACTGCCCTGGGTGTCGAAGGACTCCTGGTTCAGAACCGCTGACCCTGTGGCCCCGAGCTAAAAAGCCTTTGGCTCTGCCCAGCCTCTGGCCAGCTTCCAGCTCCAGCCACTGCTATTGAGGGGATGGCCTACGGTCAGTAAAACGCAAGTTGCCTATTTCCATCAGCCTCCTATTCAGCTCTCCTCCTAGTCCATCCATGTAATGCAAGTCAACAGGGTGCTTCCCTTAAAGGAGATTTGCATCTCTTTCAATTCTCTTCCAGCACCCCATGGATAGGTCTGGGCCTCACACACCCAGCCAGGCCTTAAAAGTCTATCCAATAACATTAAGCTTAGAAAGCCCTCCCTGCCAGTTCCTAAAAACAGGGCTTTCAGTAACAGCTAACTCAGATAGCCCTACACCGATTTGGACAGGTCCTCACTGAGGACTTAAAGGGGCTATCTCTTGAGGGGGGGTGCACAATAATCCATAATATAAATGGTTAAATGTAAATAATTCATTAGTCTGTCCTTTTCCCAGCCTGAGACTCTAGTTTTGTACATTGGCTTAACTTCCTAGCAAAACTGGCTACTAAATATAAAAAAAAAAAAAAAAAAATTGTCTCTGGGTCAATCAGACTAGACAGGCACAAACCCAAATTTGTACTTTTCCTGGAAAAAGCCAAACAGCTCCAGGACCAGGCCAAGCAGGGCTGGGATTTCTGGCCTGACACCTGGTCATGGAAATCCTGGCTATTTCCTCTCCTTGGCCCACTAACTTCTGCAATCTTGATGCTTCTCTTTGCACCGTGTGTTTTTAATGCCCTTGTTCATTTTGTCTCTAACAGACTAAAAGCTGTTAAACTCCAAATGGTCATCAGGCAAGGCTTCCAGCCCATTCCACTGGACGACCTGAGCAGCCCTCTGGACCGAGCAACACAGTTTTTCCAAGGCCACTGTTGCACACCATAAGACAGGTAGCAAGAGGAAATACCCAAATCCCCCTCGACGCCCACATGCCAGCTTCGAAGAAGTTACAGAAAACGGAACTCCATCCATAATCCCAAAGAAGAATTTTGGGTATTACCTCTTGAGGGGAAAATATTAGGCAGAAAGTCAGTTATGAGCTTATGTGTGTGTGACATAAAGGCCTAATGTGTCCAGCATATGCATCTACATCTCAGTCATCCTGACAATGTTTCACGGGCAGCCTGGCCTTTGCATCCTGCCCTGCCTTCTACCTGATAACCTGCCAGGTGGAGATGCCCGCCCCTTCTGCCTGACAAATCTTCCACAATCTCCCAGATGCAGCCCAGTATCTGCATTTCAGTATTACAGAACAGGCGGGGGTTAAATCTCATTTTCATGGGGGTGGGTTATGCGCGGCCCTAAAGAAAAAATGTTGTTTTTATGCCGACTGAACCGGGATGGTTAGAAACTCCATGGCCAAACTCAAAAAAACGACTGGAAAAACGACAACGGAAAAGGAAAACTCAACAGGGATGGTTTGAGTCATGGTTCGGCCGGTCCCCATGGCTTACTACTCTACTGTCAGCCCTAACAGGACCCTTAATTGTTCTACTCCTAATTGTAACCATAGGACCTTGTGTGTTAAATAGACTCATCACCTTCATGTGGGAACAAGTTAAAAATGTTAAACTCATGGTTGTAAGGCAACAATATGTCACATTAAAAGAGACAAAAACGAATAATCTCTAAGATTAGAGATCCTCACAACAAGGAGTGGGGAATGAAGAGTTAAAATTGTATATGTACAGGTGTCAAAAGTTAAGCTTAAGCTTACAGGTTTAAACCTTCCTAGTGCAGCTGTAAAAATAAAACAGTAAAGTAGCACCTTGACAGTAGGGACTCCATTTTGGAGCACTTGAGACTGCATTCTGGGAAAGCAACCCCCCCACCGTGAGACTCTGGTCCGAAACTATGATCTCAAATAGTCAGACAATAGCAGTGCACTACATCACCCTTGGCAACGCACAAAAACCCCCTAGCATGATTGCTCAAGCTTAAAAGTAGAAAGGTTGCACCTGGGTTACCTGGGCTAATAATGAAGATGTGATTTGTCTATGTCTTAAGATCATAATTGCTGATTGTAAGACTTTAGCAACCACTTAACAACAGTGTATTCTCTTCCCCTTCCCGGTTTTGCGGTTTTTGCCTTTATAAACCCTAACCTTTGGTTATTCGGGGCTGCTCTGTTCATGTATGGTCAGACAGCCCCAGCATGCTGGATAATCAATAAAGCTTCCCCTTGCTGTTTGCATAAGAGATGTCTCTTGGTGACGTTTTTCGGGCAGTCGACTCTAACAGGAAACCTTAGCAAAGAAAATAATAGAAGGTAGAAGATGGAATAAAGCAGAACCAAGCGGAAATCTTAGAACTGAAAAATGCAATGACTGAAAGTAAAGCCTGAGAGAGGCGTTGTGGTAGCAGAGTAGAGGGGACGGGAAAAGAATCCAGGGGCTGGAAGATGGAGCAGAAGGCATTAGCCAATGTCAACAACAAGGAGGAAACAGACTGAAAGAAGAAAAAAAAAATGAGCTGTGAGACCAAAATGAAAGATCCAACTTCAGTGTCCTCGGAGTGCAGGAAGAGGAAGAAAAAAATAAAAAGGGCAAGGCTGGAAAGTGCTGGGAGAAATAAGGGGTGGAAAACCCCCAAACGCACAGAATCAAAAAGCTGAGTGAACTTCAGACGGGATACACCCCGGGGAGCACACAAGATCCGGCACCATTAAGTGAGGAGTGCAGTGAAGAGACGCCACAGGGATGCCTGTGTCTGTGCCAGAGTGCCGAGGCTCGGGTCTCCACTCTGCCTTCAATGCCAGCTCCCCGGGCCCAGCAGGTGGACGCTCAGGCACCCAGGTCCCTGCCACCCACGCGGGAGACACACAGTGAGTCTCAGGCTCCTGATTCAACTTGGCACAGCCATGACCGCTGCTGGCATTTGTGGAATGAACCTATGGATGGAGACCTCTCTCCCTCTCTCTCTCTCTCTCTGCCTTTAAAATAAATTACAATTTTTTAAAGCTCTGTCATAAACTTTTTTTATTTTTTAAATTTTTTTGACAGGCAGAGTGGACAGTGAGAGAGAGACAGAGAGAAGGGTCTTCCTTTGCCATTGGTTCACCCTCCAATGGCTGCCATGGCCGGCGCACTGCGGCTGGCACACCGTGCTGATCCAAAGCCAGGAGCCAGGTGCTTCTCCTGGTCTCCCATGGGGTACAGGACCGAAGCACTTGGGCCATCCTCCACTGTACTCCCGGGCCATGGCAGAGAGCTGGCCTGGAAGAGGAGCAACTGGGACAGAATCTGGCGCCCCAACCGGGACTAGAACCCTGTGTGCCAGTGCCGCAAGGCAGAGGATTAGCCTATTGAGCCATGGCGCCGGCCACATAAACTTGTTTTTTAATTTTTTTTTTTTCAGGCAGAGTTAGACAGTGAGAGAGAGAGACAGAGAGAAAGGTCTTCCTTCTGTTGGTTCACCCCCCAAATAGCTGCTACGGCACTGCACTGATTGGAAGCCAGGAGCCAGGTGCTTCTCCTGGTCTCCCATGGGGTGCAGGGCCCAAGCACTTGGGCCATCCTCCACTGCCCTCCCGGGCCACAGCAGAGAGCTGGCCTGAAAGAGGGGCAACTGGGACAGAATCCGGCGCCCCGACCGGGACTAGAACCTGGGGTACCAGCACCACAGGTGAGGATTAGCCTAGTGAGCCACGGCGCCGGCCAATCTGTCATAAACTTGTATAAAAACTGAGGGAAGAATCAACACTTAAGTGTATCCAGAGAAAAACAACACCCTCCCTCTAAGGGGACGGCAACTCTCTCTTTGGAAACCACAGAAGCCAGAAGGAAGTGGCGCAGTGTTGCCCAAGTCATGAAAGACCCCAGAATCCTATATTCTGTGACAATAGGCTTCAGGAATCAAGAAGAAATCAAGGGGCCGGGCGCTGTGGTGTGGCTGTTGAGGCCACAGCCTGCAGTGCTAGCATCCCATGTGGGCGCCGGTTCGAGTCCCGGCTGCTCCACTTCCGATCCAGCTCTCTGCTGTGGCCTGGGAAAGCAGTAGAAGATGGCCCAGGTCCTGGGCCCCTGCACCTGTGTGGGAGACCTGGAAGAAGCTCCTGGCTCCCAACTCCTGTCTTTGGATCAGCCCAGCTCCAGCCATTGCGGCCATCTGGGGAGTGAACCAGCAGATGGAAGACCTCTCTCTGTCTCTGCCTCTCTCTGTAACTCTACCTCTTAAAATGAATGCGTGCTGCTCGCCGGGCTCTGCCTGGGCTGCCCCCTAAGACTCTGAGCTGCTCCCTTCCTCCACTCTGCACACAATTCTTGCCTCCTGCGACCCTAGAGACGGCAGCATCACAATGCTAGTAGAGACGGAGACGGCCAGGCCGGTGGCAGGAGGATGCTGCAGCCACAGGCAGGTGGATGCAGGCCACGGCGCCCTGGGGGACCGCTTCCTGGGGAGCTGGCTAATGTCCTAACTGGGCTGCTAGTCCCTCAGTTCCTCTTTGCCCCGTAGAATCTCATGCCTGCCCATGGTTCTACCCAAACACACCTCATCCCCTCCAGCAGCCAAATCCCTCTCCTGTCCCAGCCACAGAACGCCACTTCCCGCCCCTCCTGCAAGGGTTCGTCCCTTCCAAGAGCCACTGTCCCACCTGGGGTCATGCTGCAGCTTTGGGACAGGAAGTTCAAGGGTGTGTGCATGGAAGCGTGTCAGGTATGCCCCCTCCCCCTCCCCATAGCACTTCCCAGGCAATGGCACCTTCCTACCACTCTCTTGGGCACACACGCTGCAGGTGTCAGAGCACAGTGGTTTTTATCTACGATCATTGACGTACCATCCAACCCACCAGTTCAGATTGTGCCATTCAATGGTCTTCAGCAGAGCCGCACGTAATAACCCTGGGCACACAGGCACAACTAATTGCAGAATATTCTAGGTACACTGTGTTATGTAAACAGCCCGGTCCATTGTAGAATATTTTCATTGTACCAAAAACCCATGAGTGGTCACGGTCTAAGCAGGGCTGGGGAAGCTTTATTTTTTCCACCAAGGGCCATTTGGATATTTTTTTTAAACATTGTATTTGTTTACTTGAGAGGCAGAGTTACAGATAGAGAGAGGGAGAGACAGAGACAGAGAGGTCTTCCATCTGCTGGTTCGCTCCCCAGATGGCTGCAACAGCCGAGCTGTGCTGATCCGAAGCCAGGAGCCAGGAGCTTCTTCCAGGTCTCCCACGCGGGTGCAGAGGCCCAAGGACTTGACCATCTTCTACTGCTTTCCCAGGCCATAGCAGAGAGCTGGGTCGGAAGTGGAGCAGCCAGGACTCGAACCAGCACCTGTATGGGATGCTGGTGCCACAGGCAGAGGCTTAACCTACTGCGCCACGGTGCTGGCCCCCATTTGCATATTTATCACATCATTCTCAGGCCATAGAAGATCATCAACTTGGCCTGCGCTGCGGCTCACTAGGCTAATCCTCTGCCTAGCGGCGCCGGCACACCGGGTTCTAGTCCCAGTCGGGGCGCCGGATTCTGTCCTGGTTACCCCTCTTCCAGGCCAGCTCTCTGCTGTGGCCCGGGAGTGCAGTGGAGGATGGCCCAAGTGCTTGGGCCCTGCACCCCATGGGAGACCAGGAAAAGCACCTGGCTCCTGGCTCCTGCCATCGGATCAGCGCGGTGCGCCGGCCGCAGCGCGCCGGCCGCGGCGGCCATTGGAGGGTGAACCAACGGCAAAGGAAGACCTTTCTCTCTGTCTCTCTCTCTCACTGTCCACTCTGCCTGTAAAAAAAAAAAAAAAGAAGAAGAAGAAAAGAAAAAAAAAATGTTAGAGAAGGAGACGGAGGGAAGAAGTGGGGAGAGAGAGAGAGAGAGAGAATCTTCCACCCATTGCTTTACTCCCCAGACAGATACAAGAGCCAGGGCTGGGCCAGGCTGAAGCCGGGAGGCAGGCGCTCCATCTGGGTCTCCCACACCGGGGTGGCAGGGGCTCAATGACTCGGGCCACCATATGTTGCCTTCCCAGGCACATTAGCAGGAAGCAGGATTGGAAGTGGAGCAGCCAGGACTCGAACTGATGCTCTGATATGGGATGCCGGCATCACTCATTGTGCTATAACGCCGGCTCCTCAGCCCATGTTCTGTAGGTTTTTCCATTCTGAGAGTTCTTGGTAAATGGATGCACGCACGTAGCATCCCTTGAAAGTGGCTACTCTTGCTTTTCAAAGTTGGCCCATGTTGTAGCACGCATCACTCCTTTCTTCCTCTTCAGGGCTGAATACTATTCCATTGCACAGGTAGCCTGCATTCATTCATTGACCAAGTGGGTGTCTACACTGGTTAGCTATTATGCAGAAAGCTGTTTGGCGCAATCACTAGCATTGGCACCTGCAGTGGAGCTGCTGGGCCACACGGCTAACTCTTCTGGAGGAAGCACCAGGACTGTTTTCAGAAGAATCTGTGCCCACTGCCCATTCCCCCAGGCAGAACCTGAGAACCCAGTGACCCCGCATCCCGCTGGGTGCGCGGTTTTGATGGAGCAAGCCTAGTGGCAAGTGAGGTGGTAGTTCTTGGTGGCTTTGATGTACATTTCCCGAATGACTCATGCTGTTAAGAATCTCTTTGTTACTTTTTAAAGATGTATTTATTTATTTGGAAGGCAGAGTTAGAGAAAGAGGGGGAGAGAGAGAGAGAAAGCGGTCTTCCACCTGCTGGTTCACTCCCCTAATGGCCCAAATAGCCAGGGCTGCATCAGACAAAAGCCAGGAGCTGGGAACTCCATCCAGGTCTCCCATAAGGGTTCAGGGGCCCAAGCACTTGGGCCATCTTCCGCTGCCTTCCCAGGTGCATTAGCAGGGGGCTGGATCAGAAGTGGAACAGCTGGGACTCGAACCAGCACTCCAACATGGGAATCAGATGTCAGAAGCAGCAGCTTAACCCATCGCACTGCCACGCCGGCCACGATCTTCCGTTTTTTCTGTCGTTCATAAAAGCCACTCTAACTGAGGTGAGGCACTACCCCGTCGTGTTGGCCAGTCCCTGTGCCCGTTTTTTGATGGAACTGTTTATTCTATTTATCACCAGGTTGTAAGAAGCTGACTGGGGCCCTGTTTGCTGAGAGCCAAAGTGTTGTTTGCAGAGTTCCTGAAGTTTGGCCCTGGGTCCTGTTTGCTTCACCTGTGGCAGCCCAGCCCAGCAAGCACACTTCCCTAAGGCTTGGAACCAAGCCACTGCTTCCTGCTGGCCACACGGCAACCCCCATCTCACAGATGGGGAAACTGAGGCTGAGGGCGGGAAAGGGGCTCGCTCAGGGTCTCAGGCAGGACCCGGGAGGGCGGAGCCAGGCTCAGACTCGGACCTGTCCAGAGCCTCCCAAGTCCACCCAGGGCTCCAGCCTCTGCAGCTGTCCTTGTCACCGCCGCAGTCCCATGAGGTGAGTCACCTAGCCATCCTTTTCCTCATTACACAGGAGGGTAAACTGAGTCAGGAGAGGCCATGTGACTTGCCCCAGCCTCCCAGAAGTCAGAGCTCAGAGCCACTGAAGCCCAGAGGAGCCCCACCCCCACCCCATCCCCACCCTTGTGCTGTGTCCAGCCACACGTACACACACACATATGCACCCCTGCAGTCTCCACCTTTCTCTGGCCCAGAGTCAACCTCCAGAGAGATCTGGCCTGCACAGACTTCCTCCAGGGCAGCCCCCACCCAGCACCAGCTGAGCCCTCTGGCCCAGCACTCCCAGCCCTGCCCAGCAGACCCAGCCCAAGACCTTTGTCCCTGCACGAGGTAGGACCCTGGCTGCCATGGGCCTCTGGCCCTGTTTGCCTTCCTCTTCTATCTCCCCAGGCTTTGCAAGGCTTTGGGAGAGGGTGCAGGCTGCATGCCTGGCTCAGTGCCATCTGGCTAGAGGATCGCAAAGCCCCCCAGTCAGTCAATCAGTTCAGTAGGAGGGGCCAGGCAGGCCAGGCTGGAGAAAATGAGCAAGTAACATCAATCCCTGTCAATCCACTAGCCCCAGAGCACTCAGCGCCAGTGAGTAAAGTTGGCCAGATCCTTGCCCATTTGGGGGCATTCTGGCTTCCCCCATGGAGCTGGAGACAGGTTTTTGCCCGAGTACTTGGGTCCCTGTCCTGGGTTCCAGGCTTCCAGCCTCAGCCAGGTCCCAGTCTTTGCTGGACAGATGGAAGAGCTCTGTCTCTCTGCCTTTCCGACAAGATGATAATAGATAAATAAAACATAAAAAAAAAAAAAAAAGTGATAGGGGCCTTTGCTGTGCCTTAGTGGGTAAAGCTGCCGCCTGCAGAGCCGGCATCCCATACAGTCGCTGGTTCAAGTCCCGGCTGCTCCACTTCCAATCCAGCTCCTGGCTGATGGCCTGGGAAAAGCAGCGGAAGATGGCCCAAGTGCTTGGGCCCCTGCACCCACATGGGAGACCTGAAAAAGGCTCCTGGCTCCTGGCTTTGGATTGGTGCAGCTCTGGCTGTTGCTGCCATTTGGGGAGTGAACCAGCGGATGGAAGACCTCTCTCTCTGTCTCTCTCTCTCTCTCTCTGCCTCTGCCTTTCAAAATAATAATTTAAAAAGCGGGCCGGCGCCGTGGCTCAATAGGCTAATCCTCCACCTTGTGGCGCCGGCACACCGGGTTCTAGTCCCGGTTGGGGCGCCGGATTCTGTCCCGGTCGCCCCTCTTCCAGGCCAGCTCTCTGCTATGGCCAGGGAGTGCAGTGGAGGATGGCCCAGGTGCTTGGGCCCTGCACCCCATGGGAGACCAGGAAAAGCACCTGGCTCCTGGCTCCTGCCAGGATCAGCGCGGTGCGCCGGCTGCAGCGGCGGCCATTGGAGGGTGAACCAACGGCAAAAGGAAGACCTTTCTCTCTGTCTCTCTCTCTCACTGTCCACTCTGCCTGTCAAAAAAAAAAAAAAAAAAAAAAAAGCGGCTGAGTTTGTCTCAGCTCCTCTGCTTCCTGCTCAGGAGCACCCTGGCAGGTGCTTGGGTCCCTGCCACCCATGTGAGAGACTCAGATCGGAGACCAAGCTCCAAGGTTGCTCGCTCGCTCGCTTTCAAATAAAATGAAAATAACATGTTTGAATAAGTGATTTAAAAATAAAATAGGAAATGTACAGAGCATGTCCGGCCGTGTTAAACAACGAGGGAGGTGATACGGTGGGAAAAGGGACCAGGCTGTTGCAGGGAACAGAGCTGGGATTTTAAACAGGGTGAGCAAGGGAGGCGCTTCGCTGGGAGCAGAGGCTGGAGCCGCTGGGGCCAGGAGCTCCAAGCCTCCCGGGAAGGGAGGACAGGATGAGGGGTGGGGAGCAGACCAGGCGGAACCTCCCAGGGAGTGCCCTGGTGTGGGAGCCAGGACTTCGTGGAAAACATTTCCAACTTTCCATTTTTGCTAGATCAAACCTGTTCCACCACCCCCTGCATTGGGGTGGACCCCGGCCCTGACCAGAGACCCAGAGAGAGAGAGAGAGAGAGAGAGAGGACAGGGCTCTGGGAGAGGTGGGGGGACCCTGGAGGGGGGGAGCAGCAGGGGCTTCTGGGAGCGTGGAGCACTTCAGCTAAGGCATCCAGGCTCACTGCCAGCGCCGGGAACTGCAGGGGGGCTGGGGAGGAATGCAGGCGCCCTCTTGGACCCCGGGAGATCTGGATACCCCTACAGCTGGTCCTTGGCTTCCGAGCCCAGCTCCCCCGGGGCTGGAAAACCCCGATGCCTGGATGAGGCCGGGCGGGTACAAGATGCGCCCGGAGCAGGTGCAGCTCCGCGGGCGGCCACCCAGCCCGCTCCGCCCAACAGCTGCGGCCACGCCCTCTCTGGGTGCTCCCAGGCTCGACCTTCTAGGGTACTGGGCCGCGCTCCACGCCCCCAGCCCTCCCGCGCCCGAGGCGCCGAAATGCTTTGAGGACGGTGGGGTTGGAGGCGGCAGTTTGCGATTTGCACCAACAGTCGCTGAAGTTCCGGGGGACGCGGAGTCGAAGTGGGAAGGGCAGGCCCCTCCCGCCCGCAGCACCCGGGACCCGGGCGCACGACGGCCAGGTCCGTCCTCCTAAGGGCGAACGGTGGAGGTGGGAGGGGGCCACGTCACGGTCCCCAGGCCCGGCCCCGCCCCGCCCCGCCCGCCCCCGCCGGAGCGCTGGCTCGCGGAGCTAAGTCGCCCGGCCCCGGCCCGCCGAACCAGAAGCAGGTGCAAACGCAGCGGCGGCGCGAGAGAGCGGAGCCGCGCCGTTAGCCTCCGCCGCCGTCCCCGCGTCCGTCCGTCCGTGCGTCCGGCCTCCGGCCCGCGCGCCGCCGCCGCCGCCGCCGCCGCCGCCGCTCCCCGCCAGGCCCAGAGGCCCCTCGCCTCCCTGCACCCGGCGCCGGCGGAACCGGCCTCCGAGCAGCAACCATGTCTATGGGCCTGGAGATCACCGGCACGTCGCTGGCCGTGCTGGGCTGGCTGGGCTCCATCGTGTGCTGCGCGCTGCCCATGTGGCGCGTGTCCGCCTTCATCGGCAGCAGCATCATCACGGCTCAGATCATCTGGGAGGGGCTGTGGATGAACTGTGTGGTGCAGAGCACGGGGCAGATGCAGTGCAAGGTGTACGACTCGCTGCTGGCGCTGCCGCAGGACCTGCAGGCGGCCCGCGCCCTCATCGTCGTGGCCATCCTGCTGGCCGCCTTCGGGCTCTTCGTGGCGCTCGTGGGTGCCCAGTGCACCAACTGCGTGCAGGACGAAACAGCCAAGGCCAAGATCACCATCGTGGCGGGCGTGCTCTTCCTGCTGGCCGCGCTGCTCACCCTCGTGCCAGTGTCCTGGTCGGCCAACACCATCATCCAGGACTTCTACAACCCGCTGGTGCCCGAGGCGCAGAAGCGCGAGATGGGCGCCGGCCTGTACGTGGGCTGGGCCGCCTCGGCGCTGCAGCTGCTGGGGGGCGCGCTGCTCTGCTGCTCCTGCCCGCCGCGCGACAAGTACGCGACCACCAAGATCGCCTACTCGGCGCCGCGCTCCGCCGGGCCCGGCACGACCGCGGGCACCGCCTACGACCGCAAGGACTACGTCTGAGCGCTAGGCGAGGCAAGACCCCCGCCCCGCCGCCGCCGCCGCCAGCTGGAGCGCCCGCGGGACCCACGGACGGCCTCGCGCCCGAGACCAGGCTGGCCCCGCGCCCCCTTCGCCAGCCCTTCGCCGCTCTGCGGGCCGGGGCGCACCGGACTGCGGGATCCAGGGACCAACCCGCAGGAACAATGCGCCGCTTCGCTCGCGCAGAGGGGCTCAGGCGGCCGCCGCCCCTCGCCCGCCTAGTCGGGCCCCTCCCCGGCCCCAAATGCCGGGTTGGGCAGGGCCCGGCAGCCAGGATATTTTTCAATAAAAGCCTTTTCGTTTTGCAGTGGCTGGCGCCTCCTTGTCCTGAGCGCCCCCCCTCAGGGGTCCCCTTTGGCTGGATTCCTCCGCTGTCCTGCTGGATAGAGTTTAGCAGGGACCGACCGAGGGTCAGTAGGGAGAAAAATGGAGCCTGCTCCCTGGGAAGTCAGGCAGTGAACAAAACAGAGAGACTGGCCTGGGTGCTTCCAGCTGGCTGGTGGGGGAGGGGGGCAAGGCCACAGGGACTCTCTTCCCTAGGGAAGAGAGAGGGACCCCATCTTCATGGGTCCCCCCCAACAGAGGTAAGGTGGGCGCGAGGCCTCAGAATCTGCTGCTCAAAGGGGCTTGGCCCAGGCCCAGAGGAGGCTACTTGCTTAGCGATGCTGGGATTCCCCGCGGCTGGAGGGATCGCGGGTGGGAGGGTGGTCCCGAGGCCCAGGGCCCCGCAGAGGGAAGGGACGCGTGTGGGTTCTCCAAGGCTCTCCCTGGAAGGCCTGTAGGGAAACCTTCTGAGACATCAGGGCTGAGAGGGTGGTGGCTAGGAGGCAGGGGCAGCTGGTGGGGCTGGGCAGAGTCTGAGAGCCAGGGGAGATGCAGAGTGGGGGCGATGGGTGACTCTGGAGTACCCCCAACTTTTCTTCTGAGTTCATTCATTGGATAGTAGGGCCCTTGACCATAATAGGAGCCCAGGTTTCTGGGGGAAGGTGATGGGTTCCATTTTGTTTTCCTTTAAAATAAAAAAGATTCATTTGAAAAGCAGAGTTACAGAGAGGCAGAGAGAGAGAGAGGGCTTCCATCTGCTGGCTCACTCCCCAAATGGCCGCAACGGCCAGAGCTGAGCTGATCTGAAGCCAGGAGCCAGGAGCTTCTTCCGGGTGTCCCACCTGGGTGCAGGGACCCAAGCACTTGGGCCATCTTCTGCTGTTTTCCCAGGCACATTAGCAGGGAGCTGGATTGGAAGTGGAGCAGGCAGGACTGGAACCGGTTCCCATATGGGATGCCAGTATGGCAGGTGGCTGCTCTACACCCTATACCACAACGCTTGCCCCTTGCTTTTCTTTCTTTCTTTCTTTCTTTCTTTCTTTCTTTCTTTCTTTTTTTTTTTTAAGTTTTATTTGAAAGGCAGAGTTACAGAGAGGCAGAGAGAGAGAGAGGGCTTCCATCTGCTGGTTCACTCCTCAATTGGCCGCAGTGGCCGGAGCTGCTCGCATCTGAAGCCAGGAGCCAGGAGCTTCTTCCAGGTCTCCCACGTGGGTGCAAGGGCCCAAGCACTTGGGCCATCTTCCTCTGCTTTCCCAGGCCACACCAGAGAGCTGCTGGATTGGAAGTGGAGCAGCCGGGACTCGAACCAGCACCCACATGGGATGCTGGCACTGCAGGCAGAGACTTTACCGGCTACACCACAGCGCTGGCCCCCCCAAAAAATTTAAGATGCAGAGAGACAAATACAAAAAGAGCTTCCATCCACTGGCTCACTCCCCAAATGCCTACAATGACCAGGACTGAGCTGAGACCAAAGCCAGGAGCCTGGAACTCCACCCAGGTCTCCCACCTGCGTAGCAGGGACCCAACAACATGAGCCGACATGGGCTGGGGGCCCCTTAACTGTTAGGCCAAATGCCCGTCCCTGGGTTCCACTGCGAGTGTGTGAAGTCTGGGGAGCCTGTGGGGCTTCCAGGTGGAGGCATCCAGGAAGCAGCGAGGCCTGTGTTTGAGACCTGGCACCTCTGAACACACACTTGGCAACCGAAACCAGGGGACTGGGTGAGGTCGGTCTCGAAACCGAAAGAAGTGCTTCAAGGTGGCCTCGATGCCCAGGCTATGGTAGGGTAGTGAACGCGAGGCACGAACTCAGACAGAGCCCGTAGACCCCGTGGTGCTCAGAAGGGAGCCCCCGGGCCAAGCCAGCGAGCCAAGGTCACCCCGGGGGACTGGGGGCTGGCCGGCCTGGCAATGACTCCTGAGCGATTGTATCGCACGCTCTCCCGGCTGCAGCCAAGCTGGAGCCAAGGGCCCCTGTGGCACACTGAGTTCTTAGTAGAAGCCAGAGTTCCCAAAGAACTCCCCGCTTAAGGAACACCCGCAGGGAAGAGGAAGTGGGGTCCATGAAGAGTCAGTGGACCAGTTTTAGGCCACTCTGGGTAAGAGCCCAGGAAGGGGGGGATGTTCCAACAGCTTTTTTTTTTTTTTTTTTTTTTTTAAGATTTATTTATTTGTTTGAAAGTCAGAGTTACAGAGAGAGAGAGAGAGAGAGAGAGAGAGAGAGAGAGAGAGGTCTTCCATCCACTGGTTAGCCGTAACAGCCGGAGCTGCGCCGATCCAAAGCCAGGAGCCAGGAGCTTCTTCCAGGTCTCCCACACAGGCACAGGGGCCCAAGGACTTGGGTCATCTTCTACTGCTTTCCCGGGCCACAGCAGAAACCTGGATCGGAAGTGGAGCAGCTGGGACTCGAACTGACACCCATATGGGATGCCGACACTACAGGCAGTGGCTTTATCCGCTATATCACAGTGCAGGCCCCCAACAGCTTTCTTAAGGGGACCAGCCTTCAGGGCAGGAAGCAGGGAGAGGGAAGGGGAACAGCTGGGGTGGGGGAGGGGTGGCCATCCTTGAGGGTCCTGGGAAGAGCTGGAAGAAGCCTCAGGGTGGGGAGGGCTCTGGGTCAAGGGGCCTCGATGAAGAGGAGGGACCTAGATCAAGAGTGGGCTTGGGGCCGGCGCCGCGGCTCACTAGGCTAATCCTCCGCCTTGCGGCGCTGGCACATCGGGTTCTAGTCCCGGTCGGGGTGCCGGGTTCTAGTCCCGGTTGCCCCTCTTCCAGGCCAGCTCTCTGCTGTGGCCTGGGAGTGCAGTGGAGGATGGCCCAAGTGCTTGGGCCCTGCACCCCATGGGAAACCAGGATAAGTACCTGGCTCCTGCCATCGGATCAGCGCAGTGTGCCGGCCGCGGCGGCCATTGGAGGGTGAACCAACAGCAAAGGAAGACTTTTCTCTGTCACTCTCTCTCACTGTCCACTCTGCCTGTCCAAAAAAAAAAAAAAAAAAGAGTGGGCTTGGGGAGCAGTGCCGACTGGGAGTGAACCTGGAGGAGAAAGAGTCTCTGGGCTTGTCCTGTGGTGGGATTCGGGTGGGATCTTCTACTATCTCAGGCCACAGCAGAGAGCTGGATTGGAAGAGGAGCAGCTGGGACTCGAACTGGCGCCCATGTGGGATGCTGGCGCTTCAGGCCAGGGCGTTAGCCCGCTGTGCCACAGCACTGGCCCCTATATTTCTTTTTTAAGTCTGGGTTTATTGAGGCAAGTGTTGTGGTGCAGCAGGTTAAAGCCATGAGCTTATTTTCTAAAAAAATAGTGGAAAATAAAATGAAAAGTTTATCTTGGTACAAAAAAAAAAAGAAGTTGAGGGCGCCGGCACCATGGCGCAGTAGGTTAATGCTCCACCTTTGGCCCCGGCATCCCATATGGGGCAAGGGTTCAAGTCTCTGCTGCTCCCCTTCTGGTCTAGCTCTCTGCTATGGCCTGGGAAAGCAGTGGAAGATGGCCCAGATGTTGGGCCCCTGCACCCACGTGGGAGACCCAGAGGAAGCTCCTGGCTCCCGGCTTTGGACCCGTGCAGCTGTGGCTGTTGAGGCCATTTGGGGAGTGAGCCAGAGGACAGAACCTTTCTGTCTCTCCCTCTTTCCCTCTGTAACTCTACCTCTCAAATAAATTGAAAAATTCTTTTTTTTAAGAAAAGGTAAATTCCATGCCATGCCTGTTTATATCAAAATATGCATTTCGCCTCCAGTTGCTGACCTGTCCCACACTTCCCCACCCCCCGAAAGGTCACCTCTCAAGGTCAAGGACAATGTCCCTAGCCCTCCGTCTGTAGCACCCAGGCTGGCACCGGGAGGCTGGTTGGAAATGTCTGTGGAATGAAAGCCTGCCTGCCTGCCCAGGGAGCAGCTGGCACGGGCCTGGGTGTAGGGGAGGAGCTCCTAGCATTCTGCTTTGGGGGATTCAGCCAGGCGGGACCCCCAGGGAACTTGGGGAGGAGGCTGGATCCTGAGAAAATTACTTGGCTTTCTTTCAACCACCCCCCTACCCCCGCACCCCTGGAGCCCCCCACCCCCACCCCCACCCCCGCCAGGCCCTGAGGCTCCCGCTCACCCCGCCTCCCGCTGGGGCCAGCCCAGTTGGCCACACCTGTTCTCTCTTCCTCCTGTGCAGACCCAGAGCCAAAGGCTTTATCAAACAAATGCTGGCTCTCTCAAGGTCTGCGGCTGGCCTGGAAGAACAGACAGTCCTGCTTCCCCCTCCCCTGCCAACGGCCTCTGCCAAGACCAGGGAGAGCGGCAGGTGCGCCGGGCCTCCAGCCCCTGCTAGGGTTGACCCTATAAGAACTGTGCCAGGTGGGCCGCACCCAGCAACGCCGCCCAGGCTGAGAACCTGCCGGGACCGGGTGTCCACCCCTGCTCCCTCCTGTCAATGCCAGCCCCTCACCTGTCAGCTTTCCCATTGGTTCTGGATCCGTGACCTGCCCCATCACCACGGTCTGGTCTTTCTGTCACAGCCTTGGGAAGGCCTCCGGGCCCCAGGCTCCCTCCCAAACCCCGCAATCCCCCTTTCCAAGCCAAGCCATCCATCGCAGAGCAATCCTGAACCTGAGTCACTGCCCTATGCGGAACCCACCCCCAACCCCAGGAGGCCCCCTCCCCCCAGGGAGTGCTTAGTGCTTAGGTGAGGCAAAGGTCACGACCATGACCCAGTTTGGAGAAGATACAATTTGTGTCTTAAGTGCCATCAAGGAGCTGTAAATAGATTCCAGAAGAGTTCAAAGCCCACAAGATCTAGAAAGGCTGGGGAAGATCAGGTCTGGAACAAGTTGGCCACAGACGGCAGGAGGGGAAAGCCTTCCAGGCTGGGTCATCGCCTGGGCGAGAGCCAAAAGTAGGAGCAATGGTGACATGCAGGGGTGTGGCCACAGGGCTGGGCAGGGAATTCAGCCTCCAGGAACTGGAAGAGAGCAGGTTGAAAACAGCCCCTCCCAGCCCCTTCCCCAGACCAGACCTTGAAACCCAGCCCCGCCCCCATTCCTCCTCCTCTTCCCTCCACCTTCTCCCAGTTCCTGTTGGGACGGTGAAAGAACTGGAAGACTGCGGGAGAGTGGTTTTCTAAGGCTGAAGTGGGGCGGGGGTGAGACGCCCACATCCCACATCAGAGTGCCTGCGTTCCAGTCCCAGCTCCACTTCTGACTCCAGCTTCCTGCCGCTGCACACCCTGAGAAGCCAGAGGTGATGGCTCAAGTAGCTGGATCCCTGCCACCCGCATGGGGACCCCAGATGGAGCTCTGGGCTGCTGGCTCTGGCCTGAGACCAGTTCCAGGTTACAATCATTTGGGACTGAACCAATGGATGGAAGACCTCTCTCTCTCTCGCTCTTTCTCTTTTAATTCTCATTACCTAAATTGAGATTGACTTTTAAAAAAATTATTTATTTATTTGAGAGGTACAAAAAGAGAGAGAGAGATCTTCCAGCCGCTGGTTCACTCCCCAAAATGGCCACAATGGTTGGAGATGAAGCCAGGAGCCTGGAGCTTCTTCCAGGGCTCCCACGTGGGTGCAGGGGCCCAAGCACTTGGGTCATCTTCCACTGCTTTCCCAGGTGCACTCACGAGGAGCTGGATCGGAAGTGGAACAGCCGGGCCTCGAACCAGTGCCCATTGAGACGCTGGCACCTCAGGCAGCGGTTTTACCCTCTATGCCATAGTGCCAGCCCCCACGCTGTTTTGATTACTGTTGCTTTGCAGGAAGTTTTAAAATCAGGGAGTAGAATTCTTACAGTTTTGTTCTTCTTTTCCAGAATTATTTTCCCTATTGGGGTTCTTTGTGATTCCATATGAATTTTAAGATGAAAATTTCTATTTCTTGGAGTTTTGATGGGCATGGAATCTGTGGCACTAGCATGAAGACAGATATATAGACGAATGTGACAGACTAGGCTGCCCAGAAATAAACATTCAACAATGCGCTCAAATGATTTTCTAAAAGGATATTAAGATCATTTGATGTTATAAGCACAATCTTTCTGAGAAACAGCGCTAAGAAACTGGATATCCACATGCAAAACAGTTTCCTAGGTACCAGTTCAGCTCCTAGATGTGATCTCGGGGCCAGCGTTCCGGCTCAGTGGGTTAAGCCACTGCCTGAGATGCCGGCATCCCACATCCAAGTGTCAGCTCAAGTCCCAGCTGCTCTACTTCTGACCCAGCTCCCTGCTAATGCACCTGAGAAAGCGGAAGATGGGGCCGGCATGGTGGCATAGCGGGTAAAGTTGCCACCTGCAGTGCCGGCATCCCATATGGGCACCGGTTCGAGTCCCAGCTGCTCCACTTCCCATCCAGCTCTCTACTATGGCCTGGGAAAGCAGTAGAAAATAGCCCAAGTCCTTGGGCCCCTGCACCTGCGTGGGAGACCTGGAAGAAGCTCCTGGCTTCGGATCAACTCAGCTCTGGCCGTTGCAGCCATTTGGGGAGTGAGCCAGCAGATGGAAGACCTCTCTCTCTCTCTCTCTTTCTGTCTCTCTCTCTGCCTCCGCCTCTCTCTAACTCTGCTTTTTGAATAAATAAATAATAGTTAAAAATTAAATAAATTAAAAACCATGGATCAAACACCTAAACATAAGATCTAAAACTATAAAACCTTTGGAAGAAAATGCAGGGCCAAAGTTTCACAACGTTGGGTTCAGCAATGATTTCTCGGGTGTGACACCAAAAGCACAGGCAATAAAAGAAGCCATAGGCAGACTGGACTTGGTGAAAATTAAAGTTCTGGAGCCAGCACTGTGGCGTACTGAGTAAAGCCGCCACCTGCAGCGCCAGCACCCCGTGTGGGTGCCGGTTCGAGTCCCGGCTGCTCCACTTCTGATCCAGCTCCCTGCTAATGCACCTGGAAAAGCATCGGAGAATGGCCCAAGCGCTTGGGCCCCTGCACCCATGCAGGAAACTTGGACTGAATTTCCAACCTTTGCCCCAACAGCTTCTGCCTGGCCCACACCCAGAGGTTGTGGGTATCTGGGGAGTGAACCAATGGGTGGGAGATCTGTCTCTCTCTCTCTCTCTCTCTCTCTCTCTGTGTGTGTGTGTGTGTGTGTGTCTTTCTCTCAATAATTTCTTAAAGTAATTGGACTCTGTTTGTTTTTAATTGAACTAATTAGCACCACCGCGAGTCAGGTTTCTGCTTCTGGATATACACAGAGAATCCAAAGCCGGTATTTGCACAGAGGCAGGGATGGAAAGCACCAAGGCACAGAAGTGGCTGCCCGGACAGACCCGGTGCGGCCTCTGCACGGAAGGGAGACCCACACCTGCTCCGGCGTGGGTGAACCCTGAGGCCCGGACGCCAAGGGAGACAGAGCAGCCGCAAGAGGCACACGCAGCGCCCAGGGCAGCGGCGGCAGTCGGAGTCCCAGCACTTGGAAGTGGCCTGGCACAGCGGGGGGACGGGGAGGTGCTGCGTGGGTGTCAGATGCGCAAGATGGGGACACCCTGGGCAGCCGCTCCCCAGCCCCCCCCCCCAGGGGGGGTACAGCGGTCACGGTTAGGATGGTGAGGCGGCTGTGTGCACTTTTTAACCCCAATAAAAACATTCACATGGGGCTGGGGTTTAGCCTAGCAGTTGAGACACAGGCACCCCACCCCCACCCCGCACACCCCTCCGTCAGAGCGGCTGAGTTCAAGTCCCGGCTCCAGCTCCTGACTCCAGCTTCCTGCTTGTGCGGAGGTGGGGGTGGTTCCAGTGACTGGGCTCCTGCCACCCACGTGGGCCGCCTGGGTTGAGTGCCTGCAGCCATTGTGGACATTCGGGAAGTGGCCCAGTGGATGGCAAGATGCCCTCTCTCTCTTTCTCTGCCTGCCAATATATATGTACATATATATATTTTTATATGTATTATTTATGAGAGTTTAAAGATTACAAGGGAAAATATTTGCATCATAGGTCACAGAAAAATGGTTAATGTTAACAAAGCATTTTGTTGGGATTTCCAGGGGTAGATGCCGAGGCCCAGCTGCCTGGGCCACCGGCACCCTACATGACGGTACTGAGCCGAGTCCCGGCCTCTCCATTTCTGACCTAGCTTCCTGCTCATGCATCCGGGGAGGCAGCAGGACGCTCTTGGGTCTCTGTCACCCGGATGGAGCTCTAGGCTCCTGGCTTCAACCTGGCCCAGCCCTGGCTATTGCGGGCATCTGAGAAGTGAACCAGGGCTGGTGCCGAGGCTCACTAGGCTAATCCTCTGCCTGCGGCGCCGGCACACCGGGTTCTAGTCCCGGTCAGGGCACCGGATTCTGTCCTGGTTGCCCCTCTTCCAGGCCAGCTCTCTGCTGTGGCCCGGGAGTGCAGCGGAGGATGGCCCAAGTGCTTGGGCCCTGCACCCCATGGGAGACCAGGAGAAGTACCTGGCTCCTGCCTTCGGATCAGCGCGGTGCGCCGGCCGCAGTGCGCCGGCTGCGGAGGCCATTGGAGGGTGAACCAACGGCAAAGGAAGACCTTTCTCTCTGTCTCTCTCTCTCTCACTATCCACTCTGCCTGTCAAAAAATAAATAAAAAAATAAAAAAAAGAAGTGAACCGGTAGACGGAAAATCTCTCACTCTGCCTTTCACTCTCACTCTCTCTGTCTTCAAGTAAATGAAAATAAATAAGCTTTTTTTAAAAAAATAAAAGTCCTTACAAATCAATAAGAGCAAATATAATAATTCAATAGCAAAATAGGCAAAGAAGGAGGAATCAGCTTTATTTATTTATTTATTTTTAAAGATTTTATTTATTATTTGAGAGGTAGAGTTACAATCAGTGAGAGGGAGAGACAGAGAGAAAGATCTTCCTTCCGCTGGTTCACTCCCCAAATGGCCACAACAGCTGGAGCTGGGCCAGGCTGAAGCCAGGAGCCAGGAGTTTCATCTGGGCCTCCCATGAGGGTACAGGGGCCCAAGGACTGGGGCCATCTTCCGCTGCTTTCCCAGGCTCATCAGCAGGGAGCTGGATGGGAAATGGAGCAGCCGGGGCTCGACCCAGCACTCATATGGGATGCCAGCACTGCAGGGCGGCGGCTTTACCTGCTATGCCACAGCACTGGCCCAGATTGGCAAACTATAAGGACCTATTCTTGCATCTCCCATGGCATGGCAGGAGGCGGACACGGCTGGATTCTGAGGACAGATGCCCAGAGGGGCGTGTTTAGAGACAAATGACAGAGCTAGGAGGTTCAGTGAAGGATGCTACGCCACCGTCAGTGGGGAGGCGGTACTCCGCGGAAGCCACAGGCGCTGGGCTGAGAGACACAGCCACAGAGAAAAGGTAGCCATGGCGTCCATCGACACGACCTCCGCTGGAGGGCAGAGGACAGAGTGGATGGCGGCAGCTAGCATTTTCATGGTGTCCACCGTGAGCAAAAAGAACAGCCTACAACTGCAGAGTGCAAAGGTTGAGTGATTCATGGTATTATCCTCATCATCCCCATTTTACAGGTAGGAAAATGGAGGCAGAGGCATGGTATCTGTGTGACGTTCATGAGGATAGTCAACAGAGGAGCTGCACTTTGAACTCTGCGGCACTGGCATCCCATATGGGCACTGGCTTGAGTCCTGGCTGCTCCACTTCCAATCCAGCTCCCTGCTGATGGCCTCGGAAAGCAGTGGAGGGTGGCCCAAGTGTTCAGGCCCCTGCACCCATGTGGGAGACCCGGATGAAGCTCCTGGTTCTTATCTTTGGCGTGGCCCAGCCCTGGCCGTTGTGGCCATTTGGGGAGTGAACCAGTGGATGGAAGACCTTTCTCTCTGTCTCTCCCTCCCTCCCTCTGTAACTCTGCCTCGCATACAAATAAATAAAATATTTAAAAAGGATATATTGATGAGGGTGACATGGCCATTTCAATCAAAATGCATATGGGCATACTCGGAGAGCCAGCATGCCCTGGTGTGGATAAACTCACACTGCGCACGCGCCTACTGGCTGTCCACTGGCTACAGCAATGGACACGCGGAACAGACCGCACTGTCAGGTCCAGGGGTAACTGCTGACCAGCGGAAGCCAGTCGTGGCCATTTAGAGCGGGCCCGGAAGGGAAGATCTGGGGAGATTAGGCTGCCACATTCCTGAGAAACACCTTGGACTTGCCCTGGATGTCGTCCTGACAGGTGGCAGGGACACCTGGAATTCCATCACCAACCTGAACCCCAAAGGAATGAGCCCAGGGGCCAGCGCTGGAGCAAGGCAAGTTAAGCCACCGCGTGTGAGGCCGGCAACCCAGTCCTGGCTGCTCCACTTCCGATCCAGCTCCCTGCTAATGCCCCTGGGAAAGCAGTAGAAGATGACCCAAGTGCTTGGGCCCCTGCATCCACGCGAGAGACCCAGAAGAGGCCCTGGCTCCTGGCTCCTGGCTCTGGTCTGGCCCAGTTCTGGCTGTTGCGGCCATTTGGGGAGTGAAGTGGTGGATGGAAGACCTCTCTCTCTCTCTCTCTCTCTCACTTGCCTTTCAAACAAAATAAATAAATCTTAAAAAAGAAATGAAGAAGAGTGGTCTCATCCAATTCCACTCCCTCCCTACCCCAGACCACTCAGCAGTCCATCTGTCCCTGCTCCCCAGCACTCCCAGCAAGGCCATGGTGGCGGGGGGGCTGCCGGGGGGGGGGAGGGCTGGGGGGAGTGGAAGGGGGTCTTGACTTCTCTCTCCAGAGCTCATTCACTTTCTCAGCAGCTTTGGACATCACAACTTTTTTTTTTTTTTTTTTTTTTGGACAGGCAGAGTGGACAGTGAGACAGAGAGAAAGGTCTTCCTTTGCCATTGGTTCACCCTCCAATGGCCGCCGCGGCCGGTGTGCTGCGGCCGGTGCACGGCGTTGATATGATGGCAGGAGCCAGGTACTTATCCTGGTCTCCCATGGGGTGCAGGGCCCAAGCACTTGGGCCATCCTCCACTGCACTCCCTGGCCACAGCAGAGAGCTGGCCTGGAAGAGGGGCAACCGGGACAGAATCCAGCGCCCCGACCGGGACTAGAACCCGGTGTGCCGGCGCCGCAAGGCGGAGGATTAGCCTAGTGAGCCGCAGCGCCGGCCTTGGACATCACAACTTGTTCCCTGTCCCCCACTTCCTGCCCCTCCGCAAGCCCTTTGGGACCAGCGCCCCCTCCACCTGCTCCAGCCTGGGCCCTCTCCTCCATCAGCCCGCCCCGGCCCCTTCCCACAGCTGCAATACTCACGGCACCTGCTTGGTCTCCTGAAGGAAGAGGAGGGGTTCACAGTGTGGCCCCAGGAGCCCAGCCAGCTGGGGATTGGATCCCGGCCCTGTCATGTCCAAGGTGTGTGATCTACAACAATTAGCCTCTGGGGCTGGATTCTCTCACGTCAGACAGAGGGATCCTTGGTCACGGTGTACCTCTCAAAGTCATCATGAGGACCGAACGGATTAACAGACCCAGCGTGGAGCCACGTGGCACAGAGCACCAGGAGTGGGGCAGCCACAGCTCCTGCTGCAGCCCAAATCAGAGATAGTTGGGATCAGGCCCCGCCTCTGCCTCCTGTCCAGCACCCTGGGAGGCAGCAGGGGATGGCTCAAGTCCTTGGGCCCCTACCACCCACGTGGGAGACCCGGATGGAGTTCCAGGCTCTTGGCTTTGGCCTGGCCCAGCCCTGGGTGCTGTGCCGTCTCCCTCTGCGGCCCCACACTCCCACATCACCGTCTCTCCCGGGAGAAAGAGTAAATCCCTCAACAGGCACCTGCTCATTCACATCTACCTTTCTCCATGGCTTTCTCTGTCCCAGCATCCTCTGCTTTCCTCCTTGTCCCTCTAGCAAAATGAGGTTTCCTGCACCCCAGGGCCTTTGCACATGCTCTCGCCTGTTCCTGATGTCCCCCTTCCTATCTTTCAGTTTCCCTTTACCTGAGGCCCCTTACTGGCCCTACTTATTATCTCCCACCCCCTCTTATTGCCCACACGGCACCCTGCTCGCTGAGTGTATCACAATTTGCACTCACATATGTATCTGTTTATGGCTTGTCTCCTTTTCCACTGGAGAGTAGGGTTTTGAGGGGGTTAGAGTTTCCTGTGCTCCTGGATAAACAGGCTCAGGTGGCTGCTGTATCCCTACCTCCAAAATTCACCCTTGGCATTAGCAGGTGCACAGTGGATGTTTGTCTAAGGGATGACCGGATCGTTGACTGACAAAGGAAGTCAGTTGGGGACCCGCAGGTGCACGGAGCCCTGTGGCGTTCCTGAGCGGCAGTCTGCAAACTTAGATGGGCCCTGGCATTCTCTTCTGTCACAGGGCTCAGCGTCTCTCCCTCACACCACTGAGGCAGCCAGAGACAAGTTTAGCTGCAACCCTGCTGAGCAGGCCCCAGAGCCTGCGCTGGTTCCCGCTAGACAACATCCAGCCCAGGCAGCAGCGACAGGGCAGCCATCATCCTGTCTCTGTGACACCGCGGTCCTGCGGCTGGCACTGGGCTCTGCGCTTGGGGCGACCGACAGTTTTTGCAAGCTGCCTCCAGCCTAGTAGCCCCCTGTGTGCTATTCTTCCCCCCGGGGGGGCCCTGTCCAAAGTCACCGCACGTGACAGAGCCCCTTCCCATGCTTGGCCAAGACACTGCCTCTTCAAAGACCTTTCTCTTCCCCTCGGGGCTGGGGCTTTGGAAACACAGGAACCAGCGTTTCCACTCCGCCTTCTGCAGAGAGAGGCAAAGAGCACTGGACCTAGAGCCCAGAGAAAGAGAGACCTAGATGGAATTCCCAGCTCCTGGTTTCTGTTTTGGGAATTTGGACTGATGGAAGCTAGCTCGCTCGCTCGCGCTCTCTCTCTGCCTTTCAAATAAAATTAATTAATATTAATTAAAGTTCATAAAGAAGGAAGATGTCCCCCCTTCTAGAACATTCCTCCTGCACCGTGACCTGTCGATCATTCACTTCTGCTGAGTCCGCTTCCCCAGCCCCACCCCGGGATTTCTGGCGCTTGTTTGCTTGTGTGTGCCGACGCCTTGGTCAGGTGTGAGGGTTGATCGGAGCTCACTCAGGCCTCCCTGGCGTCATCCTGCACCTAGCAGGTGCACGGTAAACAAAAGCTCCCAAGTGTGGGGCCCAGGCACTGCTGCTGGGGGTTTATCAAGAGCAGCCGAGGCAGGTGGCTACGTTTCAAAACACACCGCCTCTCTCCACCACCCCTGGCGAGTCCAAAAGGCAGTGGCCCAGCCCTGCCCCGTTTAAGAACCGGCCTCAGCCCTTGCATGTCTAGAGGTAGAAAAACAGTTGCCAGCCCTTGCTGTTAGCAGAGCCTGCTCCCAGCCAGGGATCTGTGGGCGTGACCGGGAGGGGAGGAGAGCAGGTGCCAGGTGGGGTGTGCAGGTGGCAGAGAGGCCCCCGGAGATGGTCCTGGCACCAGAGCTGCAGGGAAGGGAACAGGCACAGTCCCTGCCCCCTGCTGACACCCTCTCCCGCGGGGGGGGGGGTTGGGGGGTGGGGAGGGCCTCCCTAACCTGCCCCGAGGAACATAAACACTCCACACAATCCATGATTGTGCACTTCATTAATTTGTTCTTTTGTTCGCGGCTAGGAGAGAGAAGGCAGGCGCCTGCCACTTCCTAGGGGGTACTGAAAGTATCAGCAATGTTCTCCCAGTGCCCAGCGAGTGGGGGGGGGGGCGGGGCGGGGCGGGCACGCGGGCAGACCCTCGGGATTACAGCTTGCTGCGAGGATTAAGCTTGGTAATGTATAGGACTGGCAGCTTCACCAGCTCTGGTCCACAAGCCGGCAGGAGACGGCCACGCTAGAGGACAAATAGGGAGGGGGGAGTCTCCTAGGGGCTCCCTGGGGGTGGGGCGGTGACAGGTGCACAGGATACTGCCAGGGGTCGCTGGGACGCCCCCACGGCCCCCAGCGCAGCCCCCGCCCCGGCCCCACCCCGGCGGCTGGCAGGAATTTGCCCCGGTGACCTCCCCAGGCGCACGCCTGTCGCCAAGACGACCGGCCTTGGAACAGGCAGCACGATTGTCCCTGCTCAGCGGGGCAGGTGAAACCCCGGCCACGTGACCGATACTGGGCCAGGTGCAGTCGTGGGACAGCCGCCGCCTCCCGGCCTTAACCCCTTCGCCGCCGCAGGTCACGCCCCCCACCCTCCACCTTCGCTGAAATCCCAGAGCGCTGGCGCTGGTACCGGGGGCGGTGCCGGGAGGAGCTCGGGATCGGGGCGTGGAGCTGGGTGACCACACGCCAGAGAAGTCGAGACGACTCCTCCCACGTGACAGCGAGGCTGGCGCCGGATGCAGTGGCGACCGGACCTCCGCGGCGAGGGGGAGGGGGCGGTTCCGGAGACTTCCGGCTTGAGGCTGGGCCGCAACAGCCCCCTCCCCCAACCTCCACACCCGCGCGACCCCCAGCCTGTCCCTAAGAGCCCCAGGGATGACCACTCCCCAACGCTAGGAGCCCGACCTCCTCCCTCCCGGTCCCCACCCACCACTTTCTCTGGAATGTTCAAGAAGAAAACCTCCAGCCAACTGGTTTTTCAGCTTGCCAGCCCTAAGGGCCCAGGACTCTGGGTAAACACCTCCCTGGGGCTCTTGTGGGTCCTGGGCTAGGCTCAGGTTACCGAGATGGCTGGCCGGGGGGCGGGGAGGGGGCAGCTGTTGAAAGCACCTTTGAAACGCTGTCCCCTGAGCCACCTCTTTGCCACCAGCCCCAGCAGAACACGTGCCCCTCCCAGGTCTTGCACCTGCTCCCCCCACTCCCAGGACTCAGCTGTGCTGCCGGCTTCCCTAATGACCACACGGGGCGCCATGGCCACCTGGTGTGCTCAGCCCCCAGTGACCTCCGAGCCCGCCTCAAATTAAACCCAAACACCTGCCTCCCAGTTTTTTCCCTCTCTGGAGCTGGTGCTTGGGAATTAGGGCACAGCTGGGAGTCAGGGCAGGGCCTGTGGCATCAGGCCTGCCTACGGAAGCCGAGCAGGGCCGGACGAGGCCAGAGGAGGTGCTGAGTGGCACAGGTGTCCGGCGCTGGAGGGGCCACCGGCCCAGCCACCAGCAGAAGCTGCCCCTAAGCCCTGGGTGATTGGTCAGCAGTGACTACGATGTCGCTCTGGGTGTGGCCACGTGACAAGCGTGGAACCCCTACAGGTCCTATCCCAGTGGCCTGGGCGCCCACCCCAGGGAGAGGATTAGGTCCAATAACACTGTGCTGACAAGATCCTGGGAGGATTTTTTTTTTTTTTAAGATTTAATTTATTTATTTGAAAGAGTTTCAGAGAGAGGTAGAAACAGAGAAAGAGGTCTTCCATCCACTGGTTCACTCCCCAGATGGCTGCGCCGATCTGAACCCAGGAGCCAGGAGCTTCTTCTGGGGCTCCCACACAGGTGCAGGAGCCCAAAGACTTGGGCCATCTTCTACTGCTTTCCCAGGGCACAGCAGAGAGCTGGATCGGAAGAGGAGCAGCCAGGACTAGAACCGGCGCCCATATGGGATGCCGGTGCTTCAGGCCAGGGTTTTAACCGACTGCGCCACAGCTCTGGCCCCATCCTGGGAGGATTTATCCATACCTCCACATTCAGAAATCCCCCACCCACAATTTCCCAAATTAAGGAGGTAGGGAGAAGAAGCAGGGTACCCATACACGTCCGACAAACTCCTCCGGTCTCAGACCCTCCCTGAGACGCGCCTAGTGTCTGGGTGCACTTCTCATTATTTCTCCTCTCCTACCACACCTGTCGCCTGCAGACCAAGAACTCCTGAGCAGTGATCTCTGGAGACAGATCAAGTGCTTTGGTCCCTGCAACCCACATGGGAGAGCCGGAGTGGGCCCCAAGCTCTTAGCTTGGGCCTGACCCAGGCCTGCCTGTTGCAGGCATTTGGGGGAGTGAACCTGCAGATGGAAGATCAGTCTGGCAGAGCCAGTGTTGTGGAGTCCCTGCCTACGACACCAGCATCCCATACAGGCACCACTAATGCGCCTGGGAGAGCGGTGGAAGATGGACCAAATGTGTGGGCCTCCGCCACCCACATGGGAGACCTGGATGAAGTTCCAGGCTCCTGGCTCAGCCCCAGCTGTTGCAGCCATAATTTTTTTTTTTTCTTTCCAAATAAAACCTACCTCTGTTAGGCAGGAAGTTAGAAATTAGCCGTATGTGTGGGGCAAGGCTCTAAGGAAAACAAAGCCCCCATGGAAAGGAATGTGGTGGCCTTGAAAGCGCACCAAGTCCTGCCCACCCCCACGCGGGAGACCCGGCAACTTCATAGGTGGTCCCAACCTCTCCTCCTCCCCAAGAAAAGTTCCCCAGAAGGATCCGGCTTTGCCAGGCGCCTGAGAGGGCGACCAGACTGATAACGCCAGGGAATACAACCTTAGGAGGAATTTTTATCTGTTTCACACCCAGCAAACCCTTCCTGCAAGAGAAGAGGAGAGACTGCCAGAGGAACTGGACCCTGTTCCCTGATGAGCCGCCCGCCCGGCCGGTCAGGTGTGTTTGCTCCATTCAACTATGTGACCTTGCTCACCACAGTCTGAATGCGCGCTCTCTCTCTCTCAGTCTGAATGCTCTCTCTCTCTCTCTTCCACCAGGCGACGTGCCCATTCATTCTGATGCACACCCTGACCCGTCAAACCTCACCACCTGGCTCACCACTCCTCTCCGCGTTGTGCCTCAACCTTCGTGGTGCAAACACAAGAACCTGTCTTCCAATCATCTCCGGGGTCCCCGGCGGGCACGGGGAAGGCCAGTTCTACAACACTTCCCGGTAGTCTCTGGCAGGTGCTTTGAGGACATGGGTACAAGAGATTCTCTTCAACCGGAGGAATCGAGGGGGAGGGGGCGGCTACAGTGGATCTTGAAGGATGTATAGGAAGTCTTCTACACAACCTAATGTCTGTGAGGCGGACACAGCACCCAGCTGGCAGGGGAGAAGCCACTGGGTGCCCGCCTGGGAGGGGAATGGAGATTAGGGACCATCAGCCACGACCAGGTTCCAACTCCCAGCTTGGGGGTTGTGATGGAACCACTCCCCCCGCAAGCTGGCTGCTACAGAATTCCCCCACCCCCACAAACTGGGTTCACCTGCCCGATGCAGGGCCAGACAACCAGACTCGGGGGCGATGGGGGAAAAGCAGGTGTGTATTGCAAAGCGCAGAGCAAGGAGTCCGGTCGCCAAGGCTCAAGTCCCCAGCTCCCCGAGGGGTCAGGACAGTGGATGTTTGTGTTCCGCGTGGTTGGTGAGCAGTGTGTGGTCAGTACAGAGCACATGGCTGTCCTTTGATGGGCCAGGCACCAGGCCAGCGTGTGCTCTGTCTGCCTCCAAGTGGAGACCGGGCATTCGTTTCTTCGAGCGGGGACTGTGGGTTCCAGCGAAAATTCTCAGAATAGAGACCTGCACTGAGATGTTAATTGTGTTAACTCCGGGTCTGTATCATTTAGGGTCTCTTGTCTTTGTGTCAGTCCCTTAACAGCGTGCTGATTATTTTTTTAACAAATTGTATTTATTTGAGAGGCAGAGTGGAAAGAGAGAGATCATCCATCCGCTGGTTCGCTCCCCAAATGGCTCCTGTGGCCAGGAGCTAGGAGCCAGGACTCCATCCAGGTCTCCCACGTGGATGCAGGAGCCTAAACACTTGGGCCATCTTCCGCCACCTGCAGTGAGCAGCCAGGACTCAACCGGCACTCTGCTAGGGGATCGGGGTGTTCCAAGCGGAGGCTTAGCCGCTGCGCCACCACCTCAGCCCGCAAGCCGGGGCAGAGATACTGGGTCTTGATACGGTAAATATCAAAAGCATTGCGGCTGGGGGCTCGGCGAACCCCTGGTTCCCCAACAGCATGATCCAGTCTTATGTATTTATTTATTCTGGAACCAGAGAGAGAGCACACACGCTCCCGTCCACGGCTGGGAGCCAAGACCCCAACCACTTTAGCCATCACTGGGTGAAGCACTGGCAGCCAGGGGAACCCAGGCTCTGAGGTGTGGGGCGCTGCCGTCAGCCGCCATCGCTTCCCCCCAGCGGGTGAGCTGAGTTCGACCCCCGGGGAAGGGTCTCGGCCATATCAGTCCAACCAATGCCCCCGACGGCACAAACGCCCGGCGGGAGCGGACCCCGGTGGCGCCCCCGACTCGCATCAGAAGTTCTGCACTTTGCCCTCTCTGCACTTCCCCGTCTGTGAAGGGGACAGAGGGGCGGGGAGGCGTCGCCTTTAGGGTCCCTGAGTCTTCAGGATACCCGGGCCCCCAGCTGTGGAGCGGGCGCAGGGACACGAGCTCGCCGGGAACCCGCCCGACGCCGGCCCACAACTCGCGCCCCCACTCCGGACGCCTGGAGCGCTTGGTTTCCACGCCGGAAGGGGCGGGGCGCGGCCTTGGAGACGGGCAGGGCGCGGCGGGGCGGGGCGAGAGCTCAGGTTGGCTCCGCCTAGGGCGTGGCCAGGGAGGGCCCCGTGCGGGGGATTACGTAATGACGCAAGGGGGCAGGGTTGCGGAGGAGACGGACAGTTCCTGGGGATTACGTAAGGCCACGTGATCGGGGGCGGTCTATCCGCTCTGGGGACGGCAAGAGGGCGGAGCTCCAGTGGGAACTGGGCGGGGCTCACGGGACGGCGTGGGGGCCGGGCTTGGACCGGAAGTCGTCCGCGAGGTGCGCGCCGGGTTGCGGCTGCGGGCATGCTCCGCTGGGCCAGCGCATGGAGGTTGCCCCGTGGGGCCCTCGGTGCCCGCAGCCCCATTCTCTCGAGGTTGCCCGTCGCACCCTGCAGCAGCAGCAGCAGCGGTGGCGGCGCCGAGCCGAGGTCAGTCAAGGGCGCCAGGTGGATGGCCGTCCCCGCCCCTTCCCCCTCCCTGCCGGCCCCTGCGGCCCGCCCGGCCCAGGCTGCTTTGTCAAGCCCCTGCCTCCTGTCCTGGCTCAGACCTTCTCCCCAAGCCTCGCCTCCTCCCGCTAGGCCGCTGCCGCTGTCCTACAAGCTGCTGGACGGAGAGGCGGCCCTGCCGGCCATCGTCATTCTGCACGGGCTCTTGGGCAGCAAGACCAATTTCAATTCCATCGCCAAGGCCTTGGCGCAGCAGACGGGCCGCAGGGTGAGCGTCCGGGCAGGGGCGGGGTCCCGAATGGGGCGGGGTCCTGGTGGGCGGGGCCTGGGGCGCACAGCTCCTCCCCCTTCCTCCTGGGCCCTGCTGAGACCCCATGGGCCGAGCCAGGTCCTGGGTGGACCGTCCATTCTGTTCCCTCACGCTGCCGTCTGTCCAGCCTGTTCACCTTGCGGGTCTCCATCAGCGAGTCCAGAGCTGGGGCTCAGCGCTGACGCGAAGGGGGCCAGCCCCCTGTGTCTCCCCCACCCCTGGGGGATGTCAGGAGCCCACCGCCTCTGTGTCCTGGCTGTTGGACATTCCTGGGGTCTCCTTCCTGGTTTCCCGTGGGGCTGCTGTGCAGCCGAGCCAGCCCTGCAAACCACGGGCTCCCACTCCTTGGGCCTGCTCTGACCCACGTACTTCGTCTCCCGTAGCTGCATAGGGGGTCTTTACCACTCCCCTCATCAGGATCAGCCTCCAGGCACTGCCCACCCCGACCAGGCCTTAGCTGTCTACCCCACAGCCAGCCAGGGTCACCTCATCCCCACCCCCACCCCCACCCCCAGGTGCTCACCGTGGACGCTCGGAACCATGGTGCCAGCCCCCACAGCCCGGATATGAGCTATGAGGCCATGAGCCAGGACCTGCAGAGCCTCCTACCTGAGCTGGGCTTGGCGCCCTGTGCCCTCATCGGCCACAGCATGGGAGGAAAGACGGCCATGCTGCTGGCGCTACAGAGGGTGAGCCCCTTCCCAGCCAGCTTCGGGCGCTCAGCCTGAGACCCGTGCCTGCCCCAAGGCCGGTCCCCAGCCCACTTCTCTCCCATAGCCGGAGCTCGTGGACCGTCTGGTGGCCGTGGACATCAGTCCGGTGGAGACCACTTCTGTCTCGGACTTCAAAGCCTACCTAGCGGCCATGCAGGCCGTACACATCCCGGGTGAGGTGCCCCGCTCCCAGGCCCGCAAGCTGGCCGACCAGCAGCTCAGCCCTGTGGTCCAGGTGATGCTCCCCACCCCCCTGGAGGGCCTTGGTGAGGGACCAGGGGCAGCCCGGGCCTCACAAGGAGTCCCCCCTCCCCAGCAACTGTGGGACGCCCCCAGGATACGGCCGTGCGCCAGTTCCTGCTCACCAACCTGGTGGAGGTGGACGGGCGCTTTGTGTGGAGGGTGAACTTGGACGCGCTGGCCCGGCACCTGGACAACATCATGGCCTTCCCGCCCCGACAGGACGCCTACCCTGGGCCAACGCTCTTTCTTCGCGGCGGAAACTCCCAGTTCGTGCAGTAAGCCAGCCTGGGCCGGGGGAGGGGCCACCTGGGGTGTGGGCACGGGGCGCGCGTGGACTCACGGGGCGCCCCGTCTCATCTCCACGGGCAGCCCCAGCCACCACGCTGAGATCCGACGGCTGTTCCCTCGGGCCGTGCTGCAGACGGTCCCTGATGCTGGGCATTGGGTGCACGCTGACCGGCCCCAGGACTTCACGGCCGCCATCCGAGGCTTCCTGGCCTGAGCGCGCGGGACCCCCAGGACCACGAGTGCCTGCAGCCCACCTCCCCGTCGTGGCACAAAAGGACTCGGGCAGGCAGAGAGTGGGCAGCCAGGCCTGCAGCTTTAATGAATAAAGACTGTGCTCCCAGAGTCCCGACCGGAGCTCTCTCACCGCCAGCGCCCCCACTGGCCCAGGGCGAAGTGGGCCCGGGCGCGTTTCGGGGTCCCGGCCGTTTCGGGGTCCCCATGGGCTCCCGGGGTGCCCCTGGACTCCCTCTGCAGCTGACTCTGCACCTGCTGCCTCACCAGCTGCTGCACGTCTTCCTGTAGGCCGGAGAGCAGGTTCAGGGCCAACCCCGTGCCCGTCGCCCCGCGCCTCCCAGGCCCACCAGCAGTCCCCTACCTCCCAGGCCTCCACCTCCTGCCTCAGCCTCAGTTTCTCCTCCAGGACCTCCAGCAGCTGGGCCTCCACTGCACGCAGCCTGGCCTTGCACGTATCCAGCTCGGCCTCCACTGCACGCTTCCTGCGGGTGGCAGGGACAGCGGCCTGGGGGTGCGCGGGTGCGGCCACGGCCCCCGCTTCAGTGACAGGGGTGTGCGTGGCCCGCCCCGCCCCCTCCCCTGACAGGACAGGGCCCCGTGGGTGCGCCCTCCCCGCCCCCCACTCCCACCAGCAGCCTCCTCACTTGGCGATGGCTTCATCTCGCTCCTGGAGGACTTGGTCCAGGGAGGGCACCGGCGGGGCGTCCCCCAGTGCTCCAGCCACCCGGGGTTCCGAGTGCTCTCGCGGAGTGACAGACGACAAGGCTGGGGCTTGCTGGGACGAGGTGTCCACTCTGAGCCCTTTCACTCTGGCCTAGGCCCTGGCGTTGATATCAGGAGGGAAGGGGCTGAGGCCTCCTGCACCTGCTGCCCAGCGCCCCACTCCCAGCAGGAGGACTTGGGCCTGTGTGGCCCCCGCCTGGCCTGCGGGCAGGCAGTGTGGGCAGGGCATTCGGGCCCCCTGAGCAGACAACGACGCTCACCCTGTCCTCTGGAAATACCCAGTCGGTGGCTTTAGAATGACACTTACCCCTTGAAGGCCTGGGACAGAGACGGTAGCCTGGCGACTGGGGCTCCTCTCAGCGGGGTGGGGCAGGCAAAGGACATGGCCCTTTGCCCTCCCTCCTGGGTGAGGCCCTCCCTGGCAAGTCCCGCCCCCAGGAAGCAGGTGCCCCCGCCTGCCCTTCTGCAGCCTGGAATGCTGGACTGGCCCATTGCGTTTCCCAGCCATTTCCTGCGCAGGTGCACATGCCTCGCTCTGCCCCAAGGGGGCGCTCTGCCAATAGAGCAAGGAGGGCCAGAGCCAGGACTGCGCCTACCCCACCATCAGCCTGAAGGTAGCGTGGCTGGGACTGTCCACGTGTAGAACCATCCTCTCCCATGAGCTACAGTCAGAAGGAAAAGTAGGTTCCCCAGAGCGTTTCGAATCTGCATCCCCATCTCTCCCACACTTCCAACCTGCCCATCCAGGAGCATGGGGGGGGGGGGGGCGCCTGACCCTCGGGGCCTCGGCGCACCCCCAGGCGGTTGTCCCTCTCCACAAACACGTACCTTGGGCACCCCCTCGACAACACGTGCGGGGGGACTGCCTCTTCCCCAGACTTCCGAGCCGGGTTGCAACCTGCGGGGGGAGGGGAGGTCAGGTTTTCAACAGCGACAGTTTCCTCCAAGCCCCGCCCCCGACCCTTGGGAGCCCTCTGTAGTGGTAACCCCTAGTTGTCCCCCCCCCCGCGGGTGGGAGCCCACTCAGCCAGGGCTGGGCTCTCACGGCCTGTGGGCTGACCCCAATACCCTTCTCCGTGTCTGGGAAGCCGTTGTGTGCCATGATCCAGGCATCACCCCTGCCCCCCAGGGGCACCCCCTCCCCCAGTTAGCGTGGCTGTAATCCCAGAAGGGCGGCTGGGGGTGGGGTGGGGGAGGGTGACAGCCCCTCGAAGCTGCCCAGAAGGGGCTGTGCACAAACTCGTCCGCCGGGGGGCGCTGCGGCCCTCAGGGCTCGGTCAGGCATTCACCTTTGCATTTTGCAGGGATTGCAAACTGCTCCCCTCCCCCAAAAAAATCCCTTTTAGGATTTTATATATATATATATATATCCATAGTATCAAAGGATGCTGGGTTGTCCCATCTTCCCCCCCCCCCCCCGTCTTCCACGGCTCCCAGCCTTGGAGTGGCATGACCTTGAAGTTTTTGAAGGTGACAGGAAGTTACTTTGTAGCTCGTCCAATCTTTCCAGTGTTACCCATCCTGAGCAGAAACCCCAGGAAATGATGCTGATATCCAGTGTCGGCTAGAGTGCGCATAAATGTACACACACACACGGGTGTGCACACGGAATGGAGCACACTTTACAGCTTAGACCTTTAATTCCAGTGCAGAGGCACTGGTGGGAGGCAGGAACATCACAGGGTCATGCTAGCTTTCACTTTTTTTTTTTTTTTAAGATTGATTTATTTGAAAGAGAGAGAAAGATCTTCCATTTGCTGGTTCATTCCTCAGATGGCCTCAAAGGTCAGGGCCGAGCCAGGTCAAAGCCAGGAGCGCCATCTGGGTCTCCCACGTGGGTGCAGGGGCCCAAGCCCTGGCCACCTGCTGCTGCTTTCCTACGCCATAGCAGAGAGCTGGATCGGAAGTGGAGCAGCCGGGACTCCAGTCAGCTTGTTGGTGTCATGGGCGGTGCCTAGGCCCCCTCTCTCGTTTCCCCAGCAGTGAGAGACATCACGTACGAGTTCAGTCCTGTGTGGGGCTAGTCTCCTGGCACGGCTGGGCTCCCCCTGACTTCCGTGTCATCCTCAGTACGGGCTCGGTTCCCACAGGGCCGCCTCGCCTGGCACCTCCCGCTAATGCCGTCACCCACACGTGACCTGGCTGCCACTGGGCTGTCAGATGTTCCCAAGACTTTTACAGCCATTCATTCATGCTAGAAATATTTACTGGCATAGGTGTGTTTGCAGGTGATGGGCACGGAACAGTGGGACAGACAGAATCCCCTGACCTGGGGAAGAGAGAGAGAACAGAAAAACACCTGTGTGTTCGATACCAGGTGCTGCAGAGAACAAGGAAGTGGGGCAAGGGGCTGAGGGCGGGCCAGGAAGTGCTGTTTCCTGTAATTCTGGGGTTACTGTAAGAGCTCACAGCACCAGCCATTGCACCATCCTAAACACCTGCTAGGGAATGAGTTGTGCTTCCAGCGAGACTGAAGAGGGCGCTGGAGAGCCCTTGGCTCTGACAGCAACAGTGGGAGGCGGGGAGGCCCGGGGAGGGGTCGGGTCAGCTTTAGGAGCCATGAGGGGGTCTGCTGTTTGCAATGCCAGCATCCCTTACCCGAGCACCGGTTCGTGTCCCGGCTGCCAGCTCCCTGCTGATGCGCCTGGGAAGTCAGGGGAATTTGGCCTGAGTTCTTGGGGCCCTGGTCCCAGATGGGGTTCCTGGTTCCTGGCTTTAGCCTGGCCCAGCCCTAGCCGTTGTGAGCATTCTGGAGAGTGAACCAGCGGACGGAGGTGCACTCTCTCTGCCTCTCAACTTTAATTGCAGAAAAATGTGTGATTTTAAATATTTAGCTTTTGCATATCTTGGCTACATTTTACAAGTAGGGAGTCCACCATTCATCCGTATCTCTGAGATTTAAGCAGAATAGTGGGCCTGCTTTTCCTACCAACTTTTTCATTGGAAGAAGGCAATGAACACATTCAGGAAAACAGTGAGTTCCATCCGATAGAGCAGCTGCTATGGAGTGGGGCTCGTTCTGCACCTGCCACACACACACACACACACACACACACACACACATACCTGCTGCTGGCCCAGGAGGGCCACGTCCTGCCCTGGAAGATGGCTCCAGGCTCATGGTGGACACGAAGGGGGAGACAGAGTGGGGGGGGGTGGCCGTCAGAACTGGCCTACTGGGCCCTTCGGGAGAGCTGAAACACAGACACATACACACAGCTACACCCATGCACATGCACGCACACGCTCACACATGTAAACACATATACATTCACATACGCACATGCGGTCACACATTCACATATACGCTCACGTGCACATGTACACACGTGTGCGCGCGCAATCACATGCTCCCGCGCGCACATGCACTCACACGTGTCTCCTCTCCTGCTTGACCAGCTGCTGTGGTTGCCTGGTGGTTCTGAGGTGGGTGCGGTGGCCGCGAGGCAACGCCGGCTTTGCCCGGCAGGGGGCAGCAGCTCCCAACGGCAGGGCTCCCGCCGGCGGGCCGTGGGCTCACCGGGCAGCCTCCCAGCCATGGAAACCTCGACCTGTACAGCGCCGCCCAGCGCCCGACTTCCTCGCCAGGGCCCCTCTGCAGGAGTGCGGGGACCCAGGGCATCTAATGCTGCTGCCTGGAATGCAGCCGCTGTCACCGTCTCAGTTCCTCTCCATCCAGCCCGCACCTGGCGGGGAGCATTCCAGGTGCACCTGCTGGCCTTGCTTCTGCCAGCGCCCTCCCACTCCCCACCCCCTGCCTCCCACACACCCCCAAACGCACTCCCTGGACCATGTACTTCAACCTTCCGGTCCAGCCCGACTCCTCCCGACTCCCAAGCCCCCAGGGGTGTCTGCTGGGCCCTCAGGCTGCGCCCCACTTCCCCAGACCTGCTCCTCCTCCTCCAGGACACAGAGCCTGAAGCCAAGGGGCCGCTTCCCGATCACCAGGGCCTGCGGCTTCTGGTCCAGGGCTCTGGCCAGCCTCCCGGCTGTTTTCACCTCCTACGACAAACCTGTGTTCCCTCCACCACCGAAACAAGGTAGCACAGTGCTAAGCAAATATCTTGGATGCCTTTCATCTTTCTCTGCAGCCCAACTGGTGGTGTGTTTTTTTTTTGTTTTTGTTTTTGTTTTTTTTAGGTTTATTTATAGGAAAGGCAGAGTGACAGAGAGGGACAGAGAGAGAGAGAGAGAGCAAGACCTTCCATCTCCTGGTTCACTCCCCCAAATGGTTGCAACAGCCAGAGGTGGGCCAGGCTGAAGCCAGGAGCCAGGAGCTCCATCCGGGTCTCACAGGGGCCCACGCGCTTGGCCCATCTTCCGCTTCCTTCCCAGGTGCATTATCAGGGAGCTGGATCGGACACAGAACAGGACTTGATCCCAGGCATTCGAATATGGGATGCGGACGTCCAAGGTGGTGGCTTCACTCACAGCACCGCGAGCCCCAGCCTGGCCTGATGCTCCTGGACACAAGCAACCCTCCAGCCGTCTCCTCCACGCTGCCGCCGAGGGCCTCTTCCCCAGCTGCAAAACCCGCCTGGTTCCCAGCCCTGACGTCCCCCTGAACGCCAGACTCACACGGGCAACCGCCTACTCTTGCCCTCGCCATGGGGTCGTCTAAGGGGCAGCCCAAAATTCACAGGTGCGGCCCCCGCTCCCAGGTTCATTGCCCCTCATCCAGCCTCTCCCAACCTCCACCCCGCACATGGCCACTCGGTCTTTTCCGTTGGCCAGGCCACCACCTCGACCCGGGCATCCTGGACTCCTCCCTTTCTCTTGGTCCCTCCCAGCCTCCCACCCTGGGTATCCCTCTAGCAAGGCCCTGTTGGCCCTGCCCTTAAATCATGCCGGATGTGGCCGTCCCCTCGCCCACCTTCTGACCAGCCCTGCCTCTCACCTGTGTTCCTGCAGAGACCCCCCTTCAGGGACGCTGCTGTCTGTTCTCAGCCAGCAGCCGGAGCGATCCGGACAGAACCAGGGGTGGACTGGTCCCTGCTCTGCTCAAATCCCTCCTGGGAGGAGGTGGGACCTGGGTGCAGTGGGCAAGTCGCAGCCTGGGAGGCCCGCTTCCCATGTGGGCATGCCTGTGCGTGAGTCCCGGCTGCTCCGCCTCTGACTCCAGCTTCCTGCTCATGTGCACCCTGGGAGGCACCGGTGACGACTCAGGTACTGGGGACCCTGCCACCCGTGTGGGGTCCTGGGTTCAGTTCCAGGCTGCTGGCTTTGGCCTGGCCCAGCCCTGGCTGTTGTGGGCATTTGGAAAGTGAACCAGCAGATGAAATCAATCTCTCTCTCTTCCTGTCAAATAAAAATACATTAAAAAAAAGTCTTAAAATTAAACAAATGGAAAAAAAAGAAACCCTCCAGGGTTGGGGAGCATTGTGGTGCTGTGGGTTAAGCCACTGCTGGGGACGCCAGGATCGCATAGCTGAGTGCAGGTTCGAGTCCCGGCTGCTCCCCTTCTGGTCCAGCTCCCTGCTAATGTGCCTGGGAAGCCGGGGCCCATGCCCTCAGTCTTTGGGCTCCTGCCACACACGTGGGAGACCCCAATGGGGTTCCTAGCTTTGGCCTAGCCCAGTCCTGGCTGTTTGTGGGCATTTGGGGGCGTGAAACAGCAAATGGAAAAATCTCTCTCTCCCTTTCTTTCTGTCGCTCTGCCTTTCCAATACAAATCAATATATTTTAACGGCTCTGCTGTGGCCCCCATCCACCCCCCACCCCCAGGGAAAGCTGAAGGCTGCTCAGAAGGTCGCCCGTGCTCCATCCCCCGCCCCCAGTTTCCCTGGCTGTATCTCCTCTGGACTCTTCCTCCCCGACCGTGCTAAATTTTGGGTGTCAGCCTGACTGGACTAAGGGGTTAGCATGGGAGGCTGAGCAGGCCGGGAGGCACAGGTGCCACCCGCTACAGAAGATGCACTGGTCTCCTACTCCCAGGGCTGGGACCCGCTCTGCTGCTGTGGATCCCAGAACGCCAGGCCCCGGCCTGCAGGCACCAGGGACCCGCAGGTCCCCAGACTGCGGGAATGACATCATCTGTCTCTCTGCTTCCGAGGCCTTCACCGAGCCGTATGGATTTATTTCCTCTATTTGAGAGGCAGAGAAATAGAGATGGACGTAGCACCTCCTGCTGGTTCACTCCTCAAATGTCCACAACGGCTATGGACCGGGCCAGGCTGGAGCCTGGAGCCTGGAACTGCAGCCAGGTTTCCCACGTGGGCGGTGGGGAGGCCCAAGCACTTGAGCCGTCACCTGCTGCCTCCCAGGGCGCACAGAGCCAGGACCAGAACCCAGGCACTCGGGTAGGGAAGGCAGGTGGCCTAAACAGACCCTTAATGTCTGCACCAAACGCTCACTCCAACCTTGTCAGCAACACCCAGCTGATTCCTAACTTAAAGTGAGAAATGCCCCTGCCCGCAAGCCCAGCAATCCCTACCTCTTTCGTTTCTCCTATGAGCTTTCCAGGGCCTATTATCACCTTTACCCAGCCCATGGAGGCGGTAAGGGCGAGGGCTCGTGTCTGTCTCATTCTCTGCCGTATCCCCAGCGTCTAAACTAGGCAGCACATAGTAGATGTTCAGTGAATGCTCTTTGAAATGGACGGTGTTGGAAAATCACTCCCCCTTGTCTGTACCACAAAGCTTAGCATTCAAGGCCCTGGGTTCACCTCCCACCTGACACCACCTGGGCCCTGGGCTCACCTCCCACCTGACACCCACCTGGGCCCTGGGCTCACCTCCCACCTGACACCCACCTGGGCCCTGGGCTCACATCCCACCTGGGCCCTGGGCTCACCTCCCACCTGACACCCACCTGGGTCCTGGTCTCACCTCCCACCTGACACCCACCGGGGCCCTGGTCTCACCTCCCACCTGACACCCACCTGGGCCCTGGTCTCACCTCCCACCTGACACCCGCCTGGGCCCTGGTCTCACCTCCCACCTGACACCCGCCTGGGCCCTGGGCTCACATCCCACCTGGGCCCTGGGCTCACCTCCCACCTGACACCCACCTGGGCCCTGGTCTCACCTCCCACCTGACACCCACCTGGGCCCTGGGCTCACCTCCCACCTGACACCCACCTGGGCCCTGGGCTCACCTCCCACCTGACACCCACCTGGGTCCTGGGCTCACCTCCCACCTGACACCACCTGGGCCCTGGGCTCACCTCCCAGCTGACACCACCTGGGCCCTGGGCTCACCTCCCACCTGACACCACCTGGGCCCTGGGCTCACCTCCCACCTGACACCACCTGGGCCCTGGGCTCACCTCCCACCTGACACTCACCTGGGTGCCACAGCAGGGCCCCTGGGGTTCTCCAGGCCACAGGACTCCATGAGAGAGTGCTCCTCCCCCTCCCCCCACACACTCTGGCTCTTTCTCCAGGAAGCCTGCAACACCCTGCTCGGACATCACCACCTCCGGGAAGCCGCCTTGTCTGTCTCCCCTCCTACACGGGGAAGACCCCAAATACAGAACAGTAGCCTCAGTGCATGGCTGCTCGGGTCATGTTTGATGACTGGCTGACTGATTAAGGATGAGAGATGTCGAAAGAGCAGAGTTCAAGGTGACAGGCCTGCATATATTCCTCTGTTCATTTTTCGTACTACTGCTTTAATATGTGCCTCCATCTCTGGGGGCAGGTGCAGTGTCTCCCCTTTTCCCCAAAGAGCCAGGCGCTGGGCTCTGGGGCTGCAGGCTCGCTGTCCCCGGAGCCAGGCGCCTCCCCCGCCACTGGGCCCCGTCACCCAGAGCAAGTGCCTGTAGCAGGTGAGTCTTCGCTTCTCCTCTGACAAGCGCGGCCTTTGGAGCACTCACGGTTGAAGCCTGGACAGCTTTTCGCAAGCAGTGCGTCTGTCTCCCAGGCCAGACCACATCAGAGGCCAGCTTGTCCGGGAAGAAGCGAAGGCTGGCATGCTGCCCCCACTCCGCCTGCCAGCCAGCTCACCTGTGCCCTCAGTCTGGGACAGGCGCCAGGCTCACCAGGCAGCGGGGGCTGGGCTGGCTCCAGAGCAGAGCCTTGGCGGTCCTGGGGAGAGGGAAAAGGGGCGCGTGCTTGGCTTGGGGTCGAGGGTCTGGGCCATTCCAGCCGGGGGCCGCCACTGGGATGCTGTCACAAGGAGAGACAGAGCCCTGGAGGGAGCATCTGTGACTAACCAGCCCCTCTCCGCCCCTCCCCAGGTGCTGCTCGTCCCAGGCCCAGCGGCCCCGGCTTGTGGACAGGCAATGGGGTCTTCAGGCCCACAGCTGGAGCTCAGGGCAGGAGATGCAGGGAAAGAGGAAGGGAAAGGAGAGGAAGTGCTATTGGGCCTGGGGCCGGTGCTTGGTGTAGCAGGTAAAGCGGCCGCCTGCAGCGCCGGCATCCCATATGGTCGCTGGTTCGAGTCCCGGCTGCTCCACTTCCAATCCAGCTCTCTGCTATGGCCTGGGAAAGCAGCAGAAGATGGCCCAAGTGCTTGGGGCCCCTGCACCCACGTGGGAGACCTGGAAGAAGCTCCTGGCTCCTGGCTTCGGATTGGCACAGCTCCGGCCATTGCGGTCATCTGGGGAGTGAACCAGCGGATGGAAGACCTCTCTCTCTGCCTCTGTCTCTCTGTAACTCTGTCAAATAAATAAACCTTAAAAAAAAAGAAAGCAAAAAAAAAAAAAAAAAACCATCGCCCCCCAAGGATCGAGGGGTTCCTGCATCCTGCTGGAACAGCCAACGCAAGGGTGAGTTGGGGGTGGGGGTCGCCCGCACTCGTGAACCGAGAGATCCTGGGGCAGAGGCTGAGTCTGCACGAGGTGGTGTGACCAGTGGGAGGGGCCGGGGCCCCGCGTCGGGGGCGGGGTTTGGGCAGGGGGCTGCTGCACGGAGTTCCAACCGCAGCTGGAAGGGCTCACTGAGCGGGGGAGACTAGGGGCCCAGGTCCGGGGTGCAGAGTGGGGAGGTGGTCGGGGCCGAGGCCGGGGAGGCCGCAGGGGATCCAGCGTCCAGGTCCCAGCTGGGACAAAAGCCCAGGGCCCCCGGGCTCTGGGAGGGTGGGGCGGGGCGGGGCGGGGCCGGGCCGGGGTCCCGGGGGCCGGGGCGGGGCCGCGCTGGCGCTGCGCAGCCGCGGGGCGGCCGCCGCGCATGCGGGGCTCACAGGGCTGCAGCCGGTGCCGCTGCCACTCCCGGGAGCATGAAGGACCGAACCCAGGAGCTCCGCACGGTGAGTGCGGCCCCGCGCGCGGCCGCTCCTCGCCCGCGCCAGCGCCAGCGCCCCGGCTGCCTCCAGCCCCCGGCCTCCCGCGGCCCCTGCGCCCCCGGCCGGGGAGGGGGGAACCCTGAGCCCCCTGCTCGTCCCGCCCCTTCGAAACCCTTCGGGGGTCCCCGGCTCCCGCGCGCCCGGACGCCTCGGCCGGCGGGCTGGCGGCCGGAGCCCGGGGTCCTGGACAAACTTTGCGGCTCCCGGTGCCTGGGGGGAGTCGGAGGGTTATCGGGGTGGCGGTGGCGGGACGGCGCCCGCGGAGCCGATCCCGCCCGCATCGCCACCCCCTGCACACTCCGCTGACCCCGCCGTGTGAACGCGCGCCGGGACCGCGGGGGGACACCCGCCGGGGACGGTGCCCGGGCGCCGCCCCTCCCCCATCACCTGTGGCTCCCATCACCTGTGGCTCCCTGTCCTGCCCGGGCGCGGTCGGGACCCTGTCTCTGGGCGCCCTGGGGCTGCGAGGGATCGCACCCACCCCACCCACCCACCCACCTAGTCCACCTTCCGGGGCTCCGCGGTGCGACTCCCACCTGGATCTTATTTTTCCACCTGTGTCTCCGAGGCCCCTGGGCTGTGGCTCCTGGGGCGGGGTTCCGGGGCAAGGTTCTGGGTCGGCGCCCACCTCTTTCAGCCCGGATCAGGACTTCTGCCCTGCTGCTCCTCACCCTCAAAGCCGCCTCTGCCTTTGGAGATGGCGGGGAGGGCCCCTGGGGGGCAGTGAAGGAAATGGGGTCATGTAATGGGGGGCTCAAGACTGGCTTGGGTCTCCTCTGATGCCCCGGCTAGCGACCACCCCCTGCACACCAGTCCGTGCCCCCCACCCACCCCACCTGCCTGGCCTCCAGATCTGTGTCATTCCTGGCCGAGCGCCCAGCCCCAGGGGCAAATCCCGTGGGGTTTCCAAGGAAGCAGCCGGTCCCTCCTGCGGTCCTTGGTCCCCGGACACTTCCCCCCAGCCCTTTCGGTTGCTCTCAAGGTTCCTGTGATGCGGCAAGTCGGTGGGGGCACCGGCGTGGCGAGGGTTGGCTGCGTGAAGCGCCTGCTCCTGCTTGCGTGTCCCTTGGGTCCGATGAGGGTGCAGGGGAGCCTCTGGCTTGTCCCTATGCTGGAAGGGAAACCGAGGCACAAGGAGACGGGGTGGGGGGGGCTGCCTGCTGGAGGCAACGGGGTGTGGGGAGGGACTTGGCCTGGTGGCTGGGACTGGGGGGCCCCAGGAGAGCTTGAGTGGTGAGAAGCAGGGACCCAGAAGTTGTCTGTGATGTGAGTCCCTGTCCCCAGTCCACGTGTACACACACACACACACACACACACACACCTGCCTGAGCCCTGGCTGGCGAGCCTGGCTTGCTCTGAGTTATCTGATGTTTTCCCTGCAGGCATAGACCTCCCACCAGCCCCTGGTCGCTGTCCTCCAGTTTCTAACAGCCTCGAGGGGGTGGGGCGAGAGGCAAGGGACAAGGGGCGGCTGGCCAGAGCTCGCACTGGGTGGGCTGCAGTTTTGAAGGGTTTTCCACGAGGAAACCCCAGCTCTGGGGGCGAGGTGCAGCCACAGGTGTTGGACCTATGGCTGCACATTCTGGGGGAGACCTTGAACTCCAGGAATCAGGATTTGCAGCTCAGAAATGAGGAGCGGCACTGGCTGGGCTGGCCGGAGCTGGGGTTCAGGACGTGGCTGTGCGCCACCCCCAGCCCGCCCTCCTCCTCCTCCTCCTCCTCGCTCACCCAACATCGCCACCACATTTGGAAGGAAGGCGAAGGGAGCTTATTTATAAAAGTCACACTTGGGGAAGGAGCTGGCGTGCTTCCTCCGTGCTCCGCGGGCCGGGCTCAGCCCTCCAGCCTCCTCCTGCCCCCGCCTGCCTCTCTCTCTGAGGTTCCTTTCCATTCTGCAGGGGGAGAGTGAAGAGGGCTGTGGGAGCGGGGCCAGTGTGGGGCTTCAGCCCCTGAGACCAAGGCCTCAGGTCAGAGAGGCCTTCCTGGGGGTGCAGGGAAGCCACACAGCCCCGGGTGGGGTGGGCACTTTCAGGGTAGGATGTCCCCTTACACTTAGAAGCCTCCCTGATTTTCTTTCTGGGGCTTTACTGGAGCTGCTCCACACCCCTCCTCCGGTCCAGAAAGGAGTTCACCTGCATGCCTGGCAGGCTTCCTGGAGGAGGAAAACTTGGGATGGTCCCAAGGAGGAGGAGGAGCCCAAGCCGAGGGGATGGAGGATGCCCCTGAGGTCCAGAAAGGGGCCCGGCTCCCCCCCTCCCCACGCCTCTCAGGGCAGGTCAAGAGGCCGCAGTGGGGGGCAGCACCAGGCAGGTCTGGTCGGTTCTGCACCTGTCCAGTGGAGCCTCGCAGAGCAGGCACGGGGCAGGGTCTCCCGACACCCCCCTCTCCTTCCCCGCGGCTTCCCAGAATGAAGTAGGATCTGGCTGCGGAGAGACGGTGCCATTGGGGACCGGCTGGTCTCACCGCCTAGCCTACGGATCAGAAAAGCCAGGTTCAGAAAGGGCCACGGGTTCATCTGAGGTCACACAGCACAGCCCGGTGCCTTTTCCCCGGACCCGAAGCTGCCGCCCCCATGCTCTTGGGACCTTGCGAAGGGGCAGCCTGTGCTAAGCAGGGAGCTGATGTAGCAGGCCTGGTGGGGGGTGGGGGTGGGGGTGAGGGCTTTGAGCGCCCTCCTTCCTGGAGGCCCAGCCCCTGTATCAGCCCTGGGCCTCTGCACTTGATATTGACTTGGGTTAGCCATTAAAAAGAGGAAGGGAAAAAAACCGCCCTGGAGGCAGACAACAGCCACTCGGCTTGGCAGTGATGAATCAACCCAGCCGGCAGAGGCTGGCCTGCCGCCATCGCCGGGCCTGGGGGAGGAATCAGACTCTGGCTTCCAGGAAAGAGGGTGTCCTGGAATCCACCGGGAGCTCAGGGGGCGCCTCCTCCTTCCTGGTGGTCTCTGCAGTGGCCCGACCGCCCAGGCTGGAGGGGATGTGGCCAGAGGAGGAGACTAAGTCAGCCGGCCTCCCCCCCGGATTGCCCTTTAAAAGCACCTGTTGGTACTTAAAAAAAAATTAGCCCATTAGCGGGCGTCGTGTGGCACAGTGGGTTAAGCCACCCCTTGGGGACACCCACATGTCTGGTTCGAGTCCCAGCTACTCTGCTTCCCACCCAGCTTCCTGCTGATGTGTCGGGGAAGCATCCCATGACGGCCTGAGTCCTTGGGTCCCTGCCACCCACGTGGGAGACCCGGATGGAGTTCCTGGCTCCAAGCTCGGACCTGGCCCAGCCCCCAGCTGCTGTGGCTTTTTGGGGGAGTGAATCAGCAGATGGGAGATTTCTGTGTCTCTCTGCTTTGCAGATAAAATGAAAATAAATAAAAATTTAAAAGAAGTGGAAGCAGAAATAGCAGTTAGAAGACCTAAACACACGCACACACACAACTTGGCTCCGTGAGCTCCCCCAACCCATGCCTTCGCCTTTGGAGGCTTTTTTGTGAAAATCCTTCCTCTGTGTGTGTTTTAAAGATTTTTATTTATTTGAGAGTTGGAGTTACAGAGAGAGAGGTCTTCCATCCGCTGGTTCATTCCCCAAATAGCCACAATGGCTGGAGAGCTGGGTCGATCCTAAGCCAGGAGCCAGGAGCTTCATCCAGGTCTCTCACGCAGGGGCAGGGGCCCAAGGACTTGGGCCATCCTCCACTGCTTTCCCAGGCCATAGCAGAGAGCTGGATCGGAAGTGGAGCAGCCGGGTCTCGAACCACCGCCCATATGGGATGCCAGCACTGCAGGTGGAGACTTAGCCCACTACACCCAAGTGCGTTCTTGGTTCACTGGTTTTTCTGCCCAAAGCAGACGGTGGTTGGATCCCAGATCTCCAGCTTGGGGTATCCCAGATCTCTGGCTTGGGGTACCCTGGGGCCCAGAGCATGCTGAGCTGGGGAGGTCGCAGGATGGGGGCTCAGGGGAAAGAGGGGCCCTTCTGATACGGGGGCACATCCGTCCTAAACATGTCTGGGTCTTTGCGCTCCTAACTGCCCTGGGACTGCAGCCGCCGCCTCCACCCCCAAATCCTTGAGATTTGGGGTCCCGCTCTCCAAGCCTCTAATCAGCCCACTTCCTCCTGCCGGCAGTACCCGGCCTGGCCGGCCCCAGACGCCAGGGGGCAGCATTGCCCAGGTATGTTTTGCCTTGGAGGAGACGGGAGGTGAGAGCGGTGGGTGACACCCTCCATCTCTCTCATTTTATTCAACATCCTTAGTGAGATGAAGGTCTGAGTTAGCCCAACGGATGTTTCTAGGACCCACAGGGCTCTGGGCTGGATGTGGGTGAGGTCGCAAGGGCGAGTCCCTCTCTTGAGCCCCAGCTGCGTGGCGCTGGCTTCAGGAAGCACTGGGTGATCACGTGCATGGTCCCTGGTCGCATTAGTAGAGGAAGGCCAGGTAGAAAGAGGGAGGGCGTGGGTCAGACCACAGTGGGCAGGGGGGTCCGCGGCTCCACCTATGCCTGGGCGTGAGGATCGAGATCCTGGTGGGGGCGGGGCTTCCGGGAGGAGGCGGTGCCTAGGGGTGAGGGGAGTGGCAGCCTCCTGGGCTCAGGGAGCACTGTGGACCATGGACGGAAGGTCATGGTCTGCTCTGAGGGGAGGGAGCAGGAGGGCATGGTGGGGTGGTGGGGGCCGTCCCCCGGACCATGCTTGGAGGCACAGCTGGTTCGCTCATGGCTGTGAGAGCCCCTCCTCCGGCTGGCTTTGGGGCCACTCTGGATGCCCCCTCCAGGGTGGACGCTGACCTTGGTTCCTAGCCCCGGGTCTCCCATTTCCCAGTTCTGCCCTCATCGCGTGGGCGTCTCTCCTGCCGCACCCCCTCCCCCTCCCCAGCAGCCCTCTGGGGGGAGGCGTGGTGGCTGCATGCCTAGAGAGCTGTCCCCATTTGACAGAGGGGCAAGATGAGGTCGGGGAGGTACCAGCCCGGATCTCAGGGCTGGCCGTGACGCTTCATCTCTGGGGGAAGAGAGCTGCAGAATTCTCTTCCCACCCCCTTCCTTATCTGGCACCAGAAGCATGGAGCAGGTGGGCTGGACTCCTCCTGCCTGCACTGTGCCTCAGTTTCCCTTGGGGGCACCGCCTGGGCCTCAGCCTCTGGGGCTGGCATGGCCCTCAAGCGCGAGAATGGCTCCTCCTCGATGTTCTGCTTCTGGGGGCTTGGGGAGGCGGCAGCGGCCACCTGGCGGCAGCCACAGGCACTTGCGGGTTTATTTTAGCTGCTGGGGGCGGAGGTGTGATCGGTTAACGAGTGGCCACCCCCTCGCCGCGGGGCCCACTCTGGTCCTTAACCATGCCCAGCCCTTTATAGAACGGCTCCGCCTCACTCCCGGCAGCCGTGTCCCCATTTCCTGAAGGGCAAGCAGAGGCAGCCAGCCCGCGTCCCCTTGGCTCTCCCAGCCCCGTGTGCCTCCGACCCAACCAGGCAGCCAGGTGGTGCCAGCTCCCAGGCCCTGAACCCCACCTGCATGGGGATGGGCCCAGCCCTTGGGGTGGCCAGCTCAGGCAGATCAAGGTGTGGGGTGCCCAGTGGTGATCCGCGCCTACAGACCTGGAGATCAGAGGCATCATTACCTGCCCCGCCCCAAGGTAGGGGCTGGCTGCCTCCATCTGCCCCTCAGACCGGCCCCTCCTGTCTGTGGGGCCCTGCTGGGAGCCTGGAAGGGAGCTGGATTAAGGCCCAATGTCGAGACACGGAGTGGGGAGGCTGACGCCCAGCAGAGGCGCCCCCAACCTCTACGTCTGGGGCCTGGGGCCGGGAGGCAGGTGCTGAGCCGTGAGGCCGCTGGGACAGAGCCCACGGGCCTCACACTGCAGGGCCCCACCCTGGAAGCTGTTAACACAGCTGGGCCAGGAGGGGCCCCTGGTGCCCGTCTCACGTGGGCCTGCCTCTGCTAACTCACAGGTGCCCACCCTCGGGCTGGTTTGGAAGGGCAGGAACTGGGTGGTGGATGGAGACCCTGGCCTGGAGGGGCAGGCATGCCCAACTAGACGGACAGGGCCTCTCTTCCCAATACCGGCTCCCCAGGGAGCTGGGGGCATGGCCAGGCCTGCTCTGGTGTCTGCCCAGGGGGACCCTGGGAGGAAGGGGTGTGGCCGGGGCCGCACCCTGCGTGCCTGGCTGGACCACTCACAGGCATGCAACCCTGCACAGGCCAAGGACAGCGATGACGATGACGACGTCACTGTCGCCGTGGACCGAGACCGCTTCATGGACGAGTTCTTTGAGCAGGTGGGAGCTGGCAGGCCTGGGGCGGGCGCCTCCCACCCCCGAGCCAGGCCCAGGCCTCTTGCATGGCTGCACCTGGCCGGGCAGCGCACCCATTTTGGGGTAAGGGTAGGCTGGAGCTCAGAGCGAGGCTGTTTGGGACTCCTCCCCGCCTCCCATCTAGAAGGGCCACTGGGGGCAGCCACCCCCACCCCGCCCTCTCCTGGAGCCCCAAGCAGCCCCTCCCCGGCCTTGGTCACAGGTGGAGGAGATCCGGGGCTTCATTGACAAGATCGCGGAGAACGTGGAGGAGGTGAAACGGAAGCACAGCACCATCCTGGCCTCCCCCAACCCCGACGAGAGTGAGTGTGCAGGGCCGAGGGCCCCTGGGTTCCCCAGGAAGCCGCTGCTGCCTGGGAAAGTCCCTGGGAGCCCAGCACTGGGAGGCTGGGGGTCCCGGGCCGGCCAGCTGGGGAGGCACCCATGAGAAGCACAGCCGCCCTGGGCCTGGGGTCACAGGTCAGGGCCAGCGTCTCCAGCTGGACCCGGGGTGGGGTCGGGCCACCAGCCCCGCCTCTCCCAGCTACACCTGCTCCCTCCCAGGGTCACAGAGCGGCTGCCACCCTGGGATGCTGGGAAGGAGGGAGGCATGGGAGCCAACTCTGATCCCTGGGAGGCCTCAAAGCTGGGCCCCGCCCCTCCCCGGGAGCAGATGGCGGCTCGGAGGCACCGGCGCTGTGGGAGGGCACGCCGGCCATGAAGACAGAGCTTCCGGAAAGAGCCGGTGGCCCTGGCTCCCTGCCACTGGGTACCCCGGAGCCGAGCATTCTCTGGGCTCCAGGAAGCCACCCCGCCCCTGGGCCCTGGGAGCCCGTTTCCGTTCCGATGCCACTCTGACCCCAAGAGCTGGCTCTCACGTCCCGGGAGGACTACACCAATAGGCGCTGGGCTGCCCTGGCTGAGCCCAGGCCCGCTGAGGTCCCCGCCCCCGGCAGTGCCTGCACCTGCAGTGCCGGAGCCCAGTGCCCGGCCATGGGAAAGCAGGTGGGTCAGGTGGGAGCCGTGGAGATGCCAGGAAGAGCAGGGAGAGGGCGCCCCCAGGCGGGGTGCACCCAGTGCAGTGACATGTTTGCCCCGGGCCCCAGAGATTCGCCCAGGTGACACGTGCGTGTGTCTTTGTGTATCTGGGTCGCTCCTACTGAGGGTCAGGACGTGGTGACTGTAGGGTGGGAACAGAGCAGGGCACTGGGCCTCTCAGCTGTCATTAGTGGGGTGGGTGTGGGTCTCCTCCCTTGGGCCCCCAGTGGCACCTCCCTCCACTGGGTCACACGGTCAGCCCCACAAACCAAGCCAGTCTAGACGTGGCTCGCCAAGAGGAAGGGGTTCCCGACTCAGGGCTCTCCAGGAGAGGCAGCCATGCAAGGAGAGAGGGCAGGGTGGGCGGTGGAGGGGGGCTTTCCTGGGCCGAGACTGGCTCTGCCTCCTCTGGGGGGGGGGCCGCCATCCGGCTGGGCTATTTTGGGTCTGAGTAAAAGAGGCTGAGACGTCAGAGCAGCTGGCCCCCAAGTTCTCCTTTGTTCATGCCATTGAGGAGCCCTCCTCCGCCTGTCGGGGCCCCCCCTCCCCGCACACCCACCTGGTCCATCTCCAGGCTCCAGGAGACCCCAGCCGCAGAGGGTGTGGTTGGAGGGGTGGCAGCTAGGCTCTCCCCCACCCACCATGGAGCCCTGGAGCTGCCCAAGGCTTGGGTGTGGCCAGGAGCACCCCAGGGGCAAACCAGGCACCCTGGTGGCCTCTGCTGGCTCAGCTCCCACCTGAGCCAGGGCCTCCTGCCCCATCAGCCCCCCGAGCAATCAGCGCCCAGGGAGGGGCATTTTCCTGGGGCTGGGGAGCTTGAGGCCACGACTCCGGGGAATATGGGGTCGAGGGAGGCCACAGTCTCACTGGCCCCCCGCAGCCCACTGGCCGGCTGCTTGCCTTCCTGGGCCACCAGGTGAGGCCACACCTCCGCCTTGGGCACAGGCCAGTATCAAGTACTCCCCAGTGCCAGTGCGAGCATCGCCAGCTGCTCCACAATTATTCCTGCCTTAAATTTAGACCCATCTGGTACGTGCAGGAGGTGGGGAGCCGGCGATACAGGAGGGAGGCTCCTAGGAAGGCAGCGCCAGAGGGAGGCTACAGCTGGGCTGGCCCTGGCTCAGAATGGGCGCGCAGGCACACCTTCGCCAGCAGGGGGAGCCCTGTGCAGGAGGCTGAGCCTGGACATCACCAGGGTTAGGACCTGAGTGTTGGCCCCCACCCCCCGCCCCCCCTGCTTCCCCAGAGACAAAGGAGGAGCTGGAGGAACTCATGTCCGACATCAAGAAGACGGCCAACAAAGTGCGGTCCAAGCTGAAGAGTGAGTGGGGCTCCCAGCTGTGTCTCTCGGGAAGCCAGGCCTGCTTCGTCCAGGCCTAACACGGGGGGGGGGGGGGGGGGACACGTGGAGCAGTGGCTGCTGTCTCCCATCTGCTCGGTGGGTGGGGGCCCCCTCAAGAAGTGGCCAGCCCCTTGAACTCCCTCACAGAGACCTCCACGCGCTTGTGCCCACCAGTGACCTCCCAGGCCAGGGGCCACGGAGCCTGTAGGGGGGCCAGCCGGGCCTCCCCACCCTGCCCATGCCCCCTGTGGGTGGCCCCAGCACACACTAGGTGTTCACACACACACACACACAGAGCTTGGAGTGTGCTGGCCCGTTCTGTACCACGCAGACCCCGCCCCCAGGAGCCAGATGGGGCGAGGGGTCAGGGTGATGGTGTCCGCAGGGGGTGGGGGTGGGGGCGGGGGCGGCCGTGGCTCAGCGGCCATCGTCCCCAGGCATTGAGCAGAGCATCGAGCAGGAGGAAGGCCTGAACCGCTCCTCGGCCGACCTGAGGATCCGGAAGACGCAGGTGCAGCGGGGACACGGGTGGGCAGGTCCCCTCCCCCTGCCCCGGGTCTCTGTGAAGCCTGACGCCTGTACCCCCATCTGGGACCCCTAGCACTCCACACTGTCCAGAAAGTTTGTGGAGGTCATGTCCGAGTACAACGCGACGCAGTCCGACTACCGGGAGCGCTGCAAGGGCCGCATCCAGAGGCAGCTGGAGATCAGTGAGCCAGGGGGCAGAGCTTGGGGGTGGAGCTCGGGAGGGCAGGGCCAGGGTGGGTGTGGCTTGGGGCAGGGCCCAGGGCCTCCCAAGGAGAGGGCCCCTGCTCAGCCCAGTGTGACCCCCTCGCAGCTGGCCGGACCACGACCAGCGAGGAGCTAGAGGACATGCTGGAGAGTGGGAACCCTGCCATCTTTGCCTCCGGGGTGAGTGCGGCCCCCACCTCTCCCACCTCCCATGCTCCCCAGCACCGTGGCCCTTGCTGTGGACACGCGTGTGGGCTTTGCAATCACTCAGGCAGACTGTAGGGCAGCCAGGGGCAGGCTGAGGTCCCATCAGAGGTAGTGACAGAGGTGGGGTCCAGACCAGTCTCCCAGCGCTTCCCTGGGGGACCCACGTTCCTGCCACCCCTGAGCATTGCCAGCAGCCAGGGGCCACCCCCGTCATCTCCGGGCCCCTTATCCCCTGCTGGTGGCTGGACACACCAGGTGGGAGAGCTCTGCTCTCCAGGCAAGGCTGCTTCCTGAGGGAGGCAGGGCTGGGGCGTGGGCTCCCGGGATGGGGGAGGAGGGGAGGGAAAGGCGACAGGAGGCCTGGGTCCCCACATCCTGGGCTCTGAGCAGAACTGTCAGTTCCAGGGGCAGCATTACGGGCTCCCCTACACAGGCAGGAAACTGGGTAACTACTATGTAAGAGGTGGAGCAGAGGTCGGGAGGGAGCTGCAGGCGCCACTACTGGAACAGGTCTGCCCACCCCAGCTGCCTCCCTCCCCGGGTTTAAGCCCTGCTTGTCCTGGGCCCGTGGCCCCCTCCTCAGCAGCCCCCCGCCCCACCCTCTAGATCATCATGGACTCCAGCATCTCCAAGCAGGCTCTGAGTGAGATCGAGACACGGCACAGCGAGATCATCAAGTTGGAGAACAGCATCCGCGAGCTACACGACATGTTCATGGACATGGCCATGCTGGTGGAGAGCCAGGTGAGTGCCTGGGCCCCTGCCCCGAGCCCCGCCCCCAGCAGCACCTGGCCGCTGCTCTAACCCCTCCCCTTTCTGCCCGACACGCTGCCCTGCCCGGGAGGGACGAGTCCTCAGGTAACCAACTGCCCGCTGTTGGAGTCGTCTCCAGGGCGCTGCCCACCCAAAGGACCTGCTCCTCTGCATGGCTCTGCTTGGCCTCCCAGGACCCCCGGCCCTGCATGGCCTCACACCCCACTCCCACCCCCGTCTGTAGTCACCGACTGTTTACCCCAGGGCCACCGAGGACCAGGTGCTTTCCTCGGAGCTGGAGGTAGAGCGGTGGTAGCTGAGGGGCCCGCTTCCTGGGTGGAAGGGGCAGCGCAAGTGCAGTGCGCTCAGGAGCCGCTAGAGGCGCCAGTGGGACGGAACGGTGGTGCACCGTCTCGACAGTGGCTGAGAACCACCTAGGAAGGCTCATTCTAAACTCCCCAGGTCACCTGTCCCAGACGTCCTGGGTCTGGGCAGCCACTTTGGATGGAGTGGTCAGGGACAGGACATCTGAGCTGACAGCAAGAAAGGTGGGAAGGAGCCCACTCTGAAGACCTCCCTGGGGGGTGGGGGTGGGGCAGAGAGAAGAGCCAAGGTGCCCTGCAGGTGAGAGCCAGACTCCACCTGAGGAACAGGGACCCTGTGGCCGGATCCCAGGGAACAGCTGGAGCTGACATTGAGAGGAGGAGGTGGCCGGCGCTGGGGGGACATAGGCCATCTCCCAGAGGATGTTTTGGGGTTTTAGAGGTAGTGAAGAACACTGAGAGCTCTCCCCTGCTGCCCCACCCCCTAACTGCCTGCCCAGGCTAGGACTGCGCCAGGCTGCAGCTGGGAGCTGGGACTCTGACCCAGGTCTCCCACGTGGGTGGCAGAATGCAGTCCCTCGAGCCATTGCCACTGCCTCCCAGGGTCTGCACGAGCAGGAAGCTAGAGTCGGGAGCCAGAGCTGGGGATGGAATCCAGGCTCTCGGGGGTAGGATTCCTAGGCCAACATCTGCCCCTAGGTCGGAGGGTTTTCAGCATGGGCGTGATGTGACCTTAGTGAGGAAGTAGGGGTCATTTAGGAAGCTGCTGCCACCAACCTGGTAAGAGACCAGGGTGACGGACGCCAGCTCAGAGAGGGAGTCACTAAGGCTAGTTGTGAGGCAGTGCTGTGGTCAGACTGGCCTCTGGGGGCCATGTGGGGCCAGACTGCAGGGCCCAAGAGGGCTAGGGGGCTGGGGAGGGAAGTCTTCAAGGATGAAGACCCCGGACAGCCAGAGCTGAGGGAATGGACTGGTCACGTGGTGAGCTGTGCCCAGGGCAGGCCGACTCCAGCTCACTGCTCCTGCCCCTGCTCCCCTCTGCCTGGCACCGCCCTGTGTCCAGCACTGGGCACTGAGGTCAGGGCCCAGCTGAGCATCCTCTGCATGGTCCCCACCCCTTGGCTGAGACTGCATGGCCATCTCCACCCCCATGATGGCTGCTCTGCGGGGCCAGGGAGCATGCCTGGGCACACGTGAGAAGCTGCACCCCATCTTCCTCGTGTCCCCCCTTCTCTCTAGCCTCAGGCTGCTTTCCTGAAGTCCTGCCCGAGCCCCCACCCCAAGGCCAAGGAGGAAACCCCCTGGAGCTCGCCTGCCTTCGGCCCCCCAGGGGGAGATGATTGACAGGATCGAGTACAACGTGGAACACTCAGTGGACTACGTGGAACGGGCTGTGTCTGACACGAAGAAGGCGGTCAAGTACCAGAGCAAGGCGCGCCGGGTCAGTGGCCACTTCCCCAGGCCTGCCCCACCTGCTCCGGGTCTGTCTGTCCCTGCGCTCCTGTCCCCTGCCCCGGGGTCTGTCCCTGCGCTCCCGTCCCCCCGCCCTGACGCGGCCGCCCCTTGGTCCCGTGCAGAAGAAGATCATGATCATCATCTGCTGCGTCATCCTGGGCATCGTCATCGCCTCCACCTTCGGAGGCATCTTCGGGTAGACGCCGCCCAACGGCCGCCCTGCCCTGAGGAGGCCCTGGCTGCTGGCCGCCCACCTTCTGGCTCACAGCCTCCTCCCTCCCACCCCCTTCTGCTCCTCTCTGCCCTGGGCCGTGTCGTGTGCATGATCTTTGTGACAGTGCGTGTCTGTACAGGGGAGGCAGACGGGAGCCGGGCTGCAGCGGGGGCGGCCTGGGGCAGACTCAGGCCCTGGCCCAGGCTGCCCCCGCCCTGCCCCGCCGAGACAGGGCTGCCGGGTAGCACCTGCTACCCCTCCTCACCTGGGACCCAGGCTCTGTCTGGACCTAGCCTTGCCCATCTGCCCTGTCCTCTCCAGCTGTCCCCCAAGCTGAGCCCCTGAGGGGTGGGGACCAGCTGGCTATGGTGCTGCTTTTCAGGTTAGGGGAGGGGTGGCCCAGAGGGACAGTCCAGCTCTGCACCTCTATCAGCTGACCACTGCCACAAGGCTCAGGGAGCTGTGGCTGCTGACCAGGTGGAGGCCAGGGTCTCCCCCCAACCCAGGGGCAAGGCCCAACAGCTTCCCTGCCCACATCCCTGGGAGCTAAAGCACCCCTTTGGGCTAGGCCTGACGCCAGATGACCCGTGCAGAGGCTGGTGGTCAGGCCTGTGCCCAGGCGTCCCCAGCAGGCCTCAAGCCATGCTGCATGTTCGGGACAGCAGTGCCTGCGCCCGTGTGCTCTAGGTCGGATGTCCCTTGAGGCCTGCAGTCTCATCCCGCCCTGCTGTCCCCGTTGATGTGCCATGTGGGTGTCAGATGTCCTAGACGCAGTATTCAGCAGTGGGGAGGGGCTGCTCTCCCCTCCCTGTCCACCTGGAGTCAGAATGGGGCCCCACCCCCGAGACCCCTGCCGACGGGCAGGAGGTGTGCATGCCGGTGTGCATGGGGTGTGCTGGGGCCGCATCCACCCTCCGGAATCCCCGCGCTTGGCTCCTGCCGTGACTGTGACCACTGTCCGTGTTGCCTTCTTCAACAGCCACTTCCCACCCCCTTCACCAAAGGTCTTGGTACAACCAGCTGCCCATTTTGTGAGGTTTTTATGTAGAATAAACATTTGTACCTGTACCAGGCCTGGCTTTCCTCTCTGCAGCGTCATGCCTCAGGGCTCGGGCATGCCATCGTGACACCAGGGGGAAGGGGCTCAGGGCCGGAGAGTCCCACCCACAAAAGCTCTCCACGGCCGCGGGCTCAGCTCCGGCCACGCAGTGCATAAACGCAGGCTCTTCTGCGGGCCCAGGCCCAAAACCGCGCTCACCCCAGTCCAACAGCCAGAGCATCCGCCGAAAGCAAGGCCTGCGCCTGACAGCTGGGCAGCCCGGGAGCCCCAGCCTAGGCCCAGCGCTGTCCTCCAAGCAAAGCGAGGTGCTTGTTCTGCACTGCTGTCACATGTCATCTCCCTTCCCCCGCGCCCAGGAGTCTCAAGTGACCTGAGACCCCTCACCAGCCTGTTAGAGCGCCCCAGAGCAGGACTGCTCTTCTGAGCACTGGGGACAGGAAAGCCTCCCCCCAGGGGAAGCAAGCACCCGCACGGAGGCCTCGGCCCGTGGGTGCCACTGTTGGTTCTCACCTGGCCCAGCCGTCCCCCCTTGGCCTGGGCGTCAGGCACCAGTCCCAAGGGAAGGCCCCCACCTGGGCTCGTGCGCTCCAGCTCCCCACAGCCCTCTCCTACCTGAGGAGTCCAGGAGCAGCCCTGCCCAGCTGGAGAACACCAAGGCTGGAGGTGCTCAGGAAGTGATTTTATTGCTTTTAGAACAAAATATGCTTGGAACTTTTTTTGGTAAAGAAAAATACAACTTTGGAAGTTTTCTAAAATAATTACTTTGTCAACTAGTGAAGTGCGCGCTTCGACACAGGGAAGCTGCCGGGCCCCGTGGTCCAGCCTGGGGCTGCGGCCCCCCAGAGCCGTCCCCGTCCCCCTGCTCGCGCGGCTGCTCAGAAGCGGGGCTTGCGCTTGCGGCCGGTGTACCGCGTGTCAGGTCTGACCTCCCTGTGCCAACAAAGACCGGAAGGCGGCTCAGTGCGGCACCAAGCAGCCCAGGGGCCCCTCCCGACGCAGGCGAGGCCTCGGGGGCACAGGCACGCACCGCCCCCCCCCAGGCTCGTGCCCAGCCGGGACTCACTTGCCCTGCCGCCTGTGCCGCTCCTTCTTCTCCAGCACCCACGCTCGGCTCTTTCTCACCAGTGACCGCCTCTCGAGCCTGAAAGGGACCCTGGGCCAGAGACACCATGATGAGCCGATAGGTGGAGCTTCCCTCTGCCCTCGGTGGCTCCACACGCCCCGCCTCCCTTCTGCAATACCAGTCCCCACTCTGGTCCCCTCCTTCCTGGAGGCCCACAGGACAGAGCAGCTGTGTGCGCCCGCAGTCCCGCAGTCCCCCAGGATCCCCACAGGGGACAACCGCTTGCTGCACGGCACACATCCAGCCTGCTGGGGGCACCCCAGGACCCCACCAGCACTGCCACTTCAGCCCTGGACCGGTTCTGTGCAGGGACCAGAGGTTCCAGCGCCTGCAGATATGTGAAGTAGGAAAACGAGGCTCGAGCAGACCCGGCGACGTCCCCAGCAGGGCTAATCTCAGCCTCCAGCCCCGGCTGGGGAGAGAGGGGACCCCCACAGCACCAAGGGAGACAGGATCTCAAAATGGGGCCTGCAACCACATGCCCCAAACTGTTCCCAGCACAGCCTGCCCAACAGCGGCATGAGCCAGCCCTGACCTCATCCCAGGGCTGGGCCAGGGCAGAGACCACCCCCACTAGGCAAAGCAAGCGCAGAGGCCCCGGGCACACAGGAAGGGCAAGCACAGCGAGGAGTGGGGTTCCCGCAGGGAGGCGGGGAAGAGGGCAGGGGTGCAGCTGCCCAGGCCACCTCCGGGACCAGGGGCCTGTGCGAGGACCAGGGGGGAAGGCTGCCCTGTGTCGTGCCCTGTGTCTCCCTGCAGTGAGCACTGTCTAGACAGATTCAGGAGAGAATCTCAGGAAGACCCGAGGCTAGGGGGCAGACAAGGACAAAAGTGGGGACCCAGGGGTGTGAAGAGAGAGGAGTGGAATCACCCAGCAGACCCGGGTCAAAGGTCAGTCCAGAGACACCAGTGTGGGTGGAGCCAATGAGTGCCATTTGGACACCTGAGACCAGCAGGCGGGGCACAAAGCGGGAGGCAGTGGTGCAGAGGGCTGGAGCCACAGAAGATGACTCCCAGGGACTATTTCAGAGCAAAGTGGGGGCAGGGAGGGGAACAAGGCCAGGGCAGGAGCCAGTGAGGGACGTCGGGGGGAACGCACTGGGAGACAAGAGAAGCAGGCGAAGCTGGGGCGCCCAGCCTGGCGGAGCAGCAGTGGCCAGCGCCAGCGGGGCCCAAGCCTTTCAGGTGAGGTAGGAGGAGGAGGAAGGGCCGCACAGGTGAGAGTGATGCAGCAGGAAGACAGGTCAGGTCAGGAGTCACTTTTGGAATTTACCTAAATGCTTAAAATAAGCGCCCTTCACAGACTAGACAGAAGTGGGGAGCCTTCCAAGCGCACGGCCTCCTCCCCGCCCCCCAGAACAAGGGCAGCGGCACTCCACCCCACTCCACCCTCAACACGCTGTCAGCTGGGGCTTCTCCCTCCCCTCTGAACAGGGGGGAACGGGTGCTCAGGTCTGCTGACTTACCCAAGCTTAGTTAGGCTGTGTCGTCGGCACACACTGGGGTGAGGACAAGAGGGGTCCCAGGGCGCACGGAGGAGCTAGAGAACTTGCACTTCCTCGCACAGGGCGCAGGGGAGGGGCACCTTAGGGCGGAAGCACCTGGAAGAGCCCCAACTCCCCATGGGGAACGGGCTGGGGAAACTGAGAGAAATGATGGCCAAGGGTCTCCAGTCAGAGGGCATACACCCCGTGGACACAGGAACATGCAGGGCTCACCACCAGGGGGCCTTCCAAACTCACGCCCTCAGACGTCACACGCATCAGCCAGGACTAAGAAGGGTCCCCCTTCGCGACCTGGTGAGCCAGTATTCATTCGACACCTGCTGGGCACCTACGCTAGCAAGACGCTGGGACGCACCACCAGGCCCACCGAGCGTGCACTCCAAGTGAGCGCTGTGACCGAGAGAAGAGAAGGTGTTCCGGAAACTGACGGCGAGGGGAACTCAACTGAAGCTACCGGACAGAGAAACGGCAAGCGATGGCGGACACTTCCGGCACACCGAGGGAGAGGGCCGGCCGGGTGTGAGAAGGACCACACCGCACAATGGCCGAGGGTGGGGGAGGGGCTGCAAGCCAAGGGCGGTTTTGTGTGAGATCCCCATGAGAGCCCGGGCTGGACACTTTGGTAGTTGGCCAGTCAGGTGTGGCTGAGACACGGCGGAGATTTAGGAACTTGTGGTGGTGCTGAAAGCAGCTGAGAGAGAGGTGGAGTCCAGAGCAGGCCCGAGGGAACTCCAGCAGAGGAGCCAGCAGTGGACCGAGACAAGCGGCCAGCGGGGTTGGGGCGGAAGCCCATGAGGCAAGAGGTGGTGAGTGGCCACGTCAGATCCCACTAAGCACGCGGCTCAGGTAGGGACAGAGATGGGGCAAAGGCGGAGAGGTGGGCAGACTGGGCAAGAGGGAACTGGTGGTGGCCTGGATGTGGGCGTCCGTGACGAGACAGAAGCATCATCATGGAGCCCGTGCAGTGGGGGGCATGGAAGGCGGGAAGTGAGGAGAGGGCAGAATGGCCGTCTCAGGGTTTAGAGAGTTCTTGTCCAAAACAAGACAGTGTGCAGCGTAGAGGCAGGAACGGGGTGCCCCAGGGGTACAGGTGCGGCTGCAGAAGGCACAGGACATGGCAAAGGAGGGCAGCCTCGGGAAGGAAGGGACCAGCTCCCAAGTGTGGCAGAAGGGGTCCGCGCAGGCTCCCGAGGGGACTCGAGGCTGCCTGACCCCCAGGTGGGCCCCAGCCCCCCAGCCCAAGGCAGGAGCAGGCTCGCTCCAACGGGATCTCTCCATTGCTACCAGCACCCTGGTCGCTGCTGCATCTGAACCCAGGTAACCCGGGCGAGAGCAGACGCCCCGTCTGGTAAACCCGACAGCAGCAACCCCGTGCCGAGGCAGGCTCGTGCCTTACCTCGCATTGGTGAACCGGGATTCACTGGCTTCGTCTTCATCGGGATTTTCACTCAGGCCCTGGAGGAACCAAAGTGTGCTTAGACCACCCCGGGGTCTCTACACGTTCGTGTGATCCAGAAGACACCAGGTCTGAGCCTGCCAACAGGTACCAGGCTCCATCCCACAGGGAGGAGCTGGCCGTCCCTCAGGCGGTCCCGGCCTGTGGCTCCCAGAGGTCTCAGGCCCGACGCTTCTGTCCCACGGGGCTGGGACGCACCCGCCTGTAAACCCACAGTCGCTCACCTTTGGCAGAACCGTCACGGGCCCAGAAAACAGACAGAGGTAAAACCTGAAATGAGAGAGGCACAGTGGGGGCTGGGCTCCAAGCCCTTCAGGGATGGCGCTCACCCCACCGCCTGCCTGCCTGGGGCCTGGCGACCCACCCCCGCCCCCTCCCCTGCAGCCCAGGAGCGCACGGGCCCCTGGCACTCACTTCTTGGCTTTGGTACTGTTGGGGTAGTCCACCACCACACCACCAGTGAAGCCGGCCCTCGTGGCCTGCGTCGTGATCAGCTCCAGCTGAGGAGGGGAGAGGGCAGCCAGTCAGGTCGGGTGGCTGGGGCAGAGCGCTTATTCCCGCTCCCTCAAAAAGCACTTCTGAGAGCTGGCTTTTTTAAAATAAATTCATTGAGAGGAACAGAGACAGACAAGGGGAGAGAGAGGTCTTCCACAGAGCTGGGCTGATCGAAGCCAAGAGCTTCTTCCGGTCTCCTACACAGGTGCAGGGGCCCAAGCACTTGGGCCATCCTCCGCTGCTTTCCCAGGCCATTAACAGGGAGCTGGACTGGAAGTGCAGCAGCTGGGACCAGAACTGGTGCCCACGTGTGACCTGGCAGCACTGCAATGGAGGCTTAACCTGCTATGTCACAGGGTCAGCCCCACGTCAATTCATTTGAAAGGTGGTTAGAGGGGAAGGGAGAGAGGGAGAGGGAGAGGGAGAGAGAATTCTTCCATCTGCCGGATCACTCCCCAGACGGCCACAATGGCCAGGGCTGGGCCAGGCCTCCTACTTGGGCCACTGTCTGCTGGCTTCCCAGGCGCGTCAGCAGGGAGCTGGATGGAAGAGCAGCTGGGACTTGAAGTGGTGCTCCTGCAGAATGCTGACAGCACAGGCAGGGACTCGGCCTGCTGCACCACACACAGGCCCCTGGCCTACAATTAACAGGCCATCGATCCAGCATCCCGTCACAGTTCTCATGTTAGGGTCCCACCTCGGGTCCTGACTCCAACTTCTGGCCAGTGTGCACCCAGGAGGCAACAGGGAATGGCTCAAGCAGTTAGGCCCTGCACCCATGTGGGAAGTCTGAGGTGAGTTCCGGCTCCAGGCTTCAATGTGATGTGCAGGCATTTAGGTAATGAACCATCCAATGAGAGCTCTCTTTCTCTCAGAGAACTACGAATTCAACGACACTGAGAAAGCAGCCAGTCTGCTCCCAGGACGGGCCCTGCCTGGGAGAATTGATGAAACAGACGTTTCCAACTAAGTCCCTCCAAGCCACACAGAGGCAAGCGCAGGCCGGAAGCTGTGCCAGCACACGCCTCCCTGGGGGAGTTACCTCCCACAGCAATCCACACGCCAGCAGCCAATGGGGGCCTCGTTCACTTGTGGCAGGAGACAGGGACAGCTCGTCACGCGTCTGTCCTAACTCCTAATCACCGTCCCACAGAGAGCAGAGCACTTGGCCATTGGGTCACAGAAATCAGTGCCCTCACAGCACGGTACCAGAAGACAAAGCCCAGCCTCACAGATCCTTCCAGTTAAGAGCTCAGGAGGCCACAGGGGCCACCCGAGGGTGTTCGCTCCCTCCCCTCCCTCCCCCTTCCCTGCACCTGCAGCAGCCAGGGGCTCACCTGCTCTGAGTTCTCAGGGTACAGCTGCAGGACAGCCCGGGCTCCACGCACCTGTGAGGAAGATGTCGGTGTCTCACAAGCACCCCACGGGTCAGGACCGGGTCGCTCTTCCTTCCCTCCCTGCACTCAACACCTACTGCGTTCCCGCTGGGTGCGAGGCCCTGTTCTGAGCACTGGGGACCCAGCCCTGACCGCGAGAGCCCCTAAACTTCTGCAGCTCATGCTCTCACAGAGGAAGCAACTCATTTACAGCAGTGTCAGCACCAAAAACAAACAGGCTGGAGACCAAGACGGAGGGGGACGGGATGGCTGAGTTGACTCCTGACTCCAGGCAGGCCTCTCTGAGAACACTGGAGCAGAGACCCACGTACAGCGGGCAGCCGGCGGCTTCCATGCAGGAGTGCAAAGCATTTCAGAGGAGAAAGGCGGACATAGGCCCTCAGAACTTCAGAGCTAACCCCACGGTGTAGTGGAGAAAGCAGGTGGCCTACCAGCCCAAAAGCCACCTGGGAAGGCTGGGCGCAGGGTGGGGAGACCCAGGAGGACAGAAACACCTAGGTCCTTCAAAAAATGGAAAAAGGACTCATTTTCAAGACATGGACTCTAGCAGTCTTGTAACTAGAAGCAACTAGAAGCCATGCCCTCGGCTGTAAGGACGAGATGAAGCTATGCCAGGCTCTGCGTGGGGGTCACCACCAGGAGCGGTGGGCAGGGAGGAGTCAGAGGACACAGCGTTCTGCAAGACGTCCACTCTGCTCGGCCCACTTCACATGTAGCATAGCAAGCAGAGCAACTGAATTCAACAGGAGTAGGCCTTATTTCCAGGTAGCTCAGGTTTTGTCACCAGTGTCTTGTGGGTTCAACTAGAGAGCGTCAGACCACTGAGCATGAGCTTCTGTTTGGGCCAGGGCCTCGGATAAGTCACCAGGGTAAGGTTCTGACACCCCATGGGGTCCTGTCAAGGGGCATCTCAACTTCATCTGTCCACCTGCAGGGCAAGGGAGGGATACACGGGCACCCAGCCCACACAGGGACCGCGCATACTCACAAGCACGGAGTAGAGAGAGGAAAAGAAGCAGAAGAGGCGCTTGGCTGGGACGTCGGACCTCTTGTTAGAATTGCACAGCCACTGGACGGCAGAGATGCTGAACGGAAAGGAAGGTACCTGGTTAGGAGAGGGGCCGATCCACGCCACCCCCGGCCTCCACAGCCTGCGAGACTCTGCCACCACCCTCTGTGGCCCCACCCGCAAAGGCCCCCTGCCCGCAGGCCCCGTTGGCAGGTGCACTCTGGGCCAGTGCTCTGCAGTGCTGCACCACACAAGGCAGACGGAGGGCGGTGCACACTCCCTCAGCCAGCCCCAGAGAACCCTCTCAGCTTCCTCCCCTGGCCTCTGCACCTCCACTGTCAACAACACAAAGCCAAATTCAAGAGAATCTACCACTCACCGCAGGAGACAAAGACAGACTTCATGCTTCTAACAGTAATTTCTACGTTTCAAGACCAGCTAATCTAAGTACTATACACAGGATAAAAACCTGACCTGGGACAGGTGCTGTGGTGCAGGCGGTTAAGCCTCCACCTGCGACACCGACATCCCACATGAGGGCTGGTTCGAGTCCCGGCTGCTCCACCTCCAATCCAGCTCCCTGCTAATGCATCTGGGAAAGCAGCAGAGGGTGGCCCAAGTGCTTGGGCCCCTGCAGCCACGTGGAGACCTGGATGGAGTTCCAAGCTCCTGGCTTTGGCCTGACCCAGTCTGGGCCACTGTGGACATTTGGGGAATGAACCAGCAGACAGAAGATCTGTGTCTGTCTCTCTTTGTAACTTAATAAATAAACAAGTAGATAAATCTTAAAAAGAAAAAAGCTTGACCCCAATGACCAAGAAAGGACTCCAATGACACTTAAGAAAACACAGCAGTCGGGCCGCTCCCCACTAGAATTTATCAAATGGAACAAAACAAGATGGCTGCAGAGGCCCACAAAATGGCTCCTAGAGGCTCATCCCTCCCCCTACACACAAAGCAAACATAGTATCCATAGCAGCCGCCTGAACCTGGCACTTAAGGACTACAGGCCTTGTGGTGCAGCAGGTTAAGTTGCCACTGGTTTGAGTCCCAGCTGCCCTGCTTCCAACCCAGCTCTGCAAATGCGCCTGGGAAAGCAGAGGATGGCCCAAGTGCTTGGGCCCCTGCACCCACGTGGGAGACCCGAAAGAAGCTCCTGGCTCTTTTTTTTTTTTTTTTTTTTTTTTAGTTGAAAGGCAGAGTTATAGCGAGAAAGAGAGACAGAAGTAGAGAAGGGGAGACAGATCTCCTATCTGCTGGTTCACTCCCCAGATGACCACAATGGCCAGGGCTGGGCCAGGCTGAAGCCAGGAGGGTCTTCCATGTGGGTGCAGGGGCCCAAGCACTTGGGCCACCCTCTGCTGCTTTTCCAGGCCATTAGTAAGGAGTTGGATCAGAAATGGAGCAGCCAGGCCTCAAACCAGCACCCATACGGGATGCCAGTGCCACAGGCAGTGGCTTTACCCACTATGCCACGGTGCCAGCCCCAGCTTCTGGCTTTGGCCTGAAGCTATAGGCCCAAGCTATTGTGGTCATTTGGGGCATGATCTAGTAGATAAGTCTCTCTCTGCTGTTCAAATAAATAAATCTTCAAAAATATATACACACACACACACACCCCACTACAGAGATATCTGGGCCTTGCTGTAGCTCCTGCTCTGATCTTCTAGGTCTAAAAGTCCCAGCATCCTGGCTGACCTGCCGCGCGGCCAGGTGTGGATGTGCTGGCCTTCAAGACAGAGCAGAAAGCGGAGACGCTCACCTGATGCAGCCATCAAAGGAGCCTGGCTTGAAGGGGATGCCCTGGCCCATGTCCCCCAGAAACAGGTCTCCCTGCGTTTCTCGGTCCAAGGCCGCATCTACATTGGAGACAAAGTGAGGGAAGCCGACAGCAAGCACGGCCCGCACCCCGGTGACGGAGGCCAGCCTAGCGCCACGCTGGACATCCTTACCGAGCATGGCGGGGCTGATGTCGATGCCCACCCAGTAGTGCCCCTCATCTGAGAGGTAATCGCCACTCAGCCCAGAGCCGCAGCTGGAAGACACAGACAGACTCTCAGCGTGAGGCGCGAAGGCATTCCAGCCCCCGAACAGGGAGAACCCGGTCGCAGGACCTCACCCAATGTCCAACAGAAAACAGGGCTGACCCTCAGGCAGATAAAGCAGCTCCAAGGCCCGCCCAGCCATCTTGGTTTGGATGTCAATCATCCGCGAGCTGCAAAGGAAAACTGAGTGGGAAAGGAGCTCTGGGCCGTGTGTTCCCCACAGCCTAAGACCCGAGGGAAGAAAAGCATGAATGATCACCCTGAGCGTTCTTCCCCGACCCCTTCACCAGGCGGTTCCAACCTGACACCAACACACACGATCACAGCTATCAAAGGTGCGCCCCAGGGCTGGCGGGTGGCACGGTCGCTTAAACCACCATCTGTGGGTATCCCCACACGGAAGTGCCAGTCCCAGGCCGCTTCCCATCCAGCTTCCTGCTAACCCGCGTGGGAGACCCAGACAGAGTTCTAGGCTTTGCCCTGGCCCGGGCCTGGCTGTTGTGACCATTTGAGGAGTGAAGGGAAGACCTTTCTCACTCTCTGTTGCCCTTTCAATAAATCAACTCTAAACAACAGCAATAATAAAGTAAAAGTGACTTCCAAAGACCCTGCAACCCAGCAACCTGTGTCTGCTGGCACAGGTGCAAAGCTGATGTGATGGAGCCACCTGGCTCGTGCCCGACCTCTACTGAAACCCCAGCAGGCTCTGACGGTCCTCGGCTCCCTGAGAACACACTCCCCAGAATCATCCACCAGTCGCTCGCAAGCATATTGAAGGGTGCTTCAAAACGGTTTGTGGAAAATGCATACCATGGGGGGGAAAAATCTATGCATGAACTTCAAACATTTCTGCACCAAAATCAATTCATCTTCCACAAACTCTGAGGCACAAACAAAAAGGACTGGCAGTGCAATCCATGAAAAAAAAAATATGGTAGCCACAGTTAGAAGTTAAAGCAAGTGGCAAAACAAAACTGTAGTAATAGTTTATTTTACCCAGTAAATTATATTTAGCCTGGTACGCTCTGAATACCATTTCAACCATCAACCCACAGGAAATACTACCAATTAAATAATAATAATAATAGACAAGATCCTTCCATTTCTTCCTAAGCGGTCATTTAGAGTAAGCCACACTACACAAAGGAGGTCTGTCTGTGCACATGAACCCGGATCGCACAAAATCATTTCCGTTAACACCTAACATAAGCTCTGCAGCTGGAATCCTGTCTCCATCTCCCATCCGGGGAAAACTGGACCAGGGCAAGCTGCCGCCCCTGGAATCCCGTCTCCACCTCCCATCCAGGCTCCATCTCCCATCCGGGGACAACTGGACCAGGGCGAGCTGCCGCCCCTGGAATCCCGTCTCCATCTCCCATCCGGGGACAACTGGACCAGGGCAAGCTGCCGCCCCTGGAATCCCGTCTCCACCTCCCATCCGGGGACAACTGGACCAGGGCGAGCTGCCGCCCCCGGAATCCCGTCTCCACCTCCCATCCGGGGACAACTGGACCAGGGGGAGCTGCCGCCGCTCCGTCTTGGCCTCTCACTTGGACAGAAGAGTACTAGCAGAATTTTCTACAGAGCAGCGCACCAGAGAAGGCAGGTCTGGAAGTCCGCTGCTCTAGCCCGGACCTGCCAAGGAACTCCGGGATTATACAATACACCTCCTCTTAGGGAATTCAATCACAGCGACAACCAACAACTCTCGCTAAGATTTACTTAGAACGCAGAGGGACACACCAAAGCACGCCGGGATATTATTTCCCACCCCCCCCAGTAGTCCCCCCACCCACCCCCCGAGTAGTCCTGACCCCCGCATGCACAACACAAGCTGGGCCCACCCCCAAACTTTGAACGCCACCTGGGGGAACAGGCGCGACCACGCCCACTTCCAATGCTCAGGTAAGATCCCGAGGCCGGCTTTCCTTGGGGGCAGAAAGAGCGTCAGCTCACGAACCAGACTCCCGCCCCCCGCCCGCTAAGCAATGCCCCGCAGAGGGGGCGACTTGCAGCTTCCCGACCCCCGACGGCTCCTCTCACTTGCGAACGTATTTCCGGGCTTCATTCTCGTCGTAAAACTGCGAGAAAGAGAAAAAGGCAAGTCGAGGCAGGAAGGCACACGCGGGGGGTCCTCGAAAAGCCGAGAGGAGCGCCCGCGGGCCACAGGCCTTACCAGCTCGGCGGGGCCGCAATGCTCCGGTCTGCCGCCGCGAGACGCCATCCTCGCGTCTCTGGAACACGCCGGCTACTGGCGACTCCGGGCGCCGGCTCTTACGTCATCAGTCCCGCGACCGGCTCGTGACGCACATGTTCCACCCCCTTTCCCCGCCTCCCTATTCAAGTGATTGGCTACGGGGCCCACGCCTGCCAATTCCTTGCGCTTCCCATTGGCCGGTCCGTCTCCCAGCGGTCGCCGGCTCCGTTCAAGATGGCAGCCGCGCACAGTCCGCGGTGGTCGCGGCTGCTACTCTGGCGACTGTGGCGGACCTGGGAATTCGCTCCCAGTTCGGCGTCGAGTGTGGGCCTGCGAGCAAGAACCTATTCTCGGGGCGACGGCCCGTACTCGCGCACTGCGCTCTACGAGCTGCTCGGCGTCCCCCCCACGGCCACGCAGGCTCAGATCAAGGCGGCCTACTACCGGCAGAGCTTCCTCTACCACCCCGACCGCAACTCCGGCAGCGCCGAGGCTGCCGAGCGCTTCACGCGCATCTCCCAGGCCTACTTGGTGCTGGGCAGTACCACACTCCGTCGCAAATACGACCGCGGGCTGCTGAGCGACGAGGACCTGCGCGGCCCCGGCGCCCGGCCCTCCAGGACGCCCGCGGCCGACCCCAGCCCGCCCCGGCCCCCGCCGGCCGCCTCTCGGGCCCCGCACGGGGGTCGGGCAGCCCCTGGGGGTGCCGAGCGCACCATGTTCGACTTCGACGCCTTCTACCGGGCACACTACGGGGAGCAGCTGGAGCGCGAACGGCGCTTGCGGGCCCGGCGGGAGGCCCTTCGCAAACAGCAGGAGGATCGCGCCACCAAGGGCTTCAAGTGGGATGAGGTCCGGGACACGACCTTCATTTTCCTCTTCCTTTTAGTCTTCATCATCGTCGGCTTTCGGATCTGAGCGGAGAGAGGCGGGAGGAGCCGCGGCTCAGCCGGTCCCGGGACAGCGGCCCTGCTGGCCCTCGGAACTTTTGACCTTCCCTAGTCTACCTCGGCTTGGGGTCCCAGGAGCTGAACTCCCTCTGCCCTCCCCACCCGCCCAGCTACGTCCCTCCCCGAGGGTCCAAGAAAGAGCCCCCTCCCCCCAAGATGGAGATTCTCGGAAGTCCGGAGTGCAGGGTTTCCCCGGGTCCCTTGAGTGCCTGCTTCCCTCGGATGTTGTCAGCGACTGGACCACTTGCTCTGGCTTTATTGTGAGGCCCCAAGCAGGACTTATCTGCCCCCCACCGAGCCGCGTGGGGGCTTCTCTGTAACCTTGAAAAGTGCAATACGCCCAAGCACTGGCTGCCAAAAAAAATTCTGGGGTCGTCCGAGAACCTGTCTCTCTCTGTGAGTTCCCCAAGCCGCAGGTGGGAGTTCGGGCAGCCCCCAGGCCACTTCCCCCTCGGAGGGTGGGACACCCAGATCCCAGAGCGGAAGCACCAGTGTTCCTGTCTGTGTCCATTTAACTTGGAGGAGCTGCTCAGGGCCGTGACCGCAGAGGAGTGAGTGACTTGCTGTTTTGAAGTCTGTCCCGTTTATGGCCGGTAATTCTATGGTGATGCTGGTAGGGCCAAGGTCATCCTCGGGACAGTGTGCCTGTCAGCTGGTCATCCTGTTCCCAGGCCATCCTCCCCTCCCAGACAAGGGTCACATTCAGCTAAGAGTTCCCCGAGGGTGGCCCCTGCCCCTGTGTAGCTCGCAGTGCTCATCACAGCCCTCCCCCAAGTCCTGGAAGCAAGGGTGCTGGAGCGGAGGGAACTGAAGTGGGCCGGGCTGCTGAGCAGGGTGGCCGGGCCCAGAGAGACAGGCCGAGGCAGGGGCCCAGAGCTGCAGCTGGGAGGCTCCTGGGCCTGGGGCAGTGGGGCTGGCCATGGGGTTGCAGGTGCTCAGGGGGCTGCACTGGGGCCCAGTGGAAGGCTGGAGCAGAGCAGGACTCTTGCCAGGGGTCCAGAGCAAGAGGGAGGGCCCGAGTCCAAGGTCTGAACAGAATCGGAGGTGCCTGGGTGTATTAGCAATTCCTGTACCCATGGTGTCTGATCCTCGGGATAAACCCACACATAGTCCAGGTGGGGGCTGGGCTCCGACATCCCTGTGGGGCGGCCACAGAATGGGCCCACCCTGGTTTACTGTCCTGGCTCCGTGAGCCTTGATGTCGGGGGTGGGGGTGTGTACTTTTGGAAAGAATGTCGACTGTTGGTATGTTTCATATTTGGAAAGCAAGAGGGGCCATTTGTTGAAAAACAGGCCGAGGGGGATGGGAGAACGGAGCCCTGCAGACAAACCTGGCAGGAGCCGTGGATGGCTGACCAAGGGGGGGGGACTACTCGAGCCTCAGGGCTTTGGTTCTTTGTGGGTTCGTGGAGGTACATGGGCCCCTTGGCGTAGACCTCCCAAGTTTGTTTATGCTCCGTGAAGCCCACAGCTCTGGAAGTTCTGTCCTGGGACCTAAAAAGTTACAGGTCTGGGATCACACTAAGCTTAGGGAACCTCCCTAGCCCGCCTGCAGCTCCAGGCAGGGTAGCCTGGAAGGCTCCTCCCCGTGCAGAAACAGCCCCACGCTCTGCCTGCCTCGGGCGGGGAGGGTGGGCTCTTTATGAAGCACACCCCCACCCCGGCTGCTCCCCTGGCTGACATTTCTGCCCCATGCCCCTCGCAGGGCCCCCGGGATTTTGGTCTGCTTCCACCTGCCCTGTCCAGGGGTGGCTGCACTAGGCCGTTGGGCATCAGCCTCTGCCTTCTAGGGTTGATTCCCGGATTCCCGATGGCAGACACGGAGGCCTAGCCGTGCTCCTTTTTTCTTCTGGTCACAAATAAAAAGCAAAACTTCCCAAGAATTTGGATCTGGATTGGGAGACTAGGGCGAGAGGGACCTGCGCAGGAGCCCCGGAACCAGCTGGGAGAATGTGTTCCTGCTCGCTTCCTCCGGCGTCTGGCACCTCGTGCCCTGGGTGCACCTTTGGCCCCTGCAGCCGTCCCAGTGTCAGCCAAGGTGATGACAACAGGGTTCACCCACTGGGTGGTGACCGACCCTGAAGCCACGGGTTGAGGCCGAGGCACGAAGCGGCCCCCAGCACTGCTTTCTGGGAAATGGGAGAGGCCCACGTCTCAAACCTTGAGGCTTCTTGGAAGGTCGCCAAGCTCCATGAAACCAGACAGAGAGAAGGGACAGCTGGTACGTGGTGGTGCAGGGACAAGTCCAGTCCACTCGAATTCCGTGCACCAGGAAAGTGGGCTGCATCCTGGCCTTTGCCTCCCCTCACTTCCCCAGCCCTGTGGTAAAGCCGCACGCTGCCCCCTGCCCCTCAGCAGCCGGCTTGCAGCCCTGGTGGGCTTGCACGAGCAGCTGAACGTCCCTTGGCTTCCACGTTAAACCCTGTTGAGAGCCGAGTGTAGACCCCGTGACCTAGAGAGCACGCAGAGCTCTCGTTCCGTGCAGGGCCTCTGCCCTGAGGTCAGTGCCGCTGTGGATCTTAGAGCTGCCCTGGAGCTGGGGTCCTTCTTGCCACTCATCTTGAGGCGGGTGGCCCGCCCTCAGCCCCGTCAGAAGGCCTCTTTCAGGGGCTGGTGTTGTGGCACAGTGGGTTAAGCTGTTGCTTGCAACCCCAGCACCCCATAGAGGGCTCCACTTCTAATCCAGCTCCCTGCTGGTGCACCTGGGAAAGCGGCAGAAGATGGGCCACCCCGATGGAGCTCCTCCCTCCTGTCTGCAGCCTGGCAGATCCTCGGCTACTGGAGCCATCTGGGGAGGGAACCAGCGGATGGACCATGTCTCTCTCTCTCTCTCCCTTTTAAATAAATGTCTTTCCTAATAATAATAAGGTGTGTTTCAGAAGGATCAAGAACAGACAGATTCACAGTCCATGGACCACAGCCAACCAGTCAGCACACCGTGTTTGGCTGGCACAGTATTTGAAAATAACGCGAGCCAGTATTCAGAACCCTGTCTTTGCCTGAATTTAAGGAGTCAGCAGTCGGCACCTATGTCCCCCATCAGAGTGCTGGAGTCCAGTTCCTGGTTCTGGCTCCCGACTCCAGCTTCCTGCTCAGGTGCATCCTGGGAGACTGCTAGTTCTAGCTCCCAGCCCCAACTGCCGTAGGCATCTATGGAGTGAACTTGCCAATGGGGGCTCTCCTCAAATTTAAATTAAAAAAGGAGGTGCCTGTGTGGCCCAGTGGGTTAAGACAGCTTGGAACACGAGTCCCACATTGTGTGTTAGTTCAAGTCCCGGCTGCTCCCCTTCTGATCCAGCTGTCTGCTAAGGTGCCCAGGAAGGCCATACATGATGGCCCCTGCCACCCACATGGGAGACCCAGATGGAGCTCCTGGCTCCCGGCTTCATCCTGGCCCAATCCTGGCCCAAACCTGGCCGTTGTGGGCATTTGGGGAGTGAACCAACAGATGGAATTCTCTATCTCTCCCTGTTGCCCTGCCTTTCAAATAAGTAATAAATCTTTGGAAAGAAAAAAGCCGCAGCTTGGGACACCTGCCTCCCTTCTCAGCATGTCTGGGCTGAGTCCCTGGTCCACTTTCAAGTCCAGCTTCCTGCGGAGGTGCATAGTGAGCTGCGGCGCCGGCCCCAAATTGTTTTTCAAAACTTGAACTCTTGGCCGGTGCCGCAGCTCAATAGGCTAATCCTCCACCTGCGGCGCTGGCACCCCAGGTTCTAGTCCCTGTTGGGGCGCCGGATTCTGTCCCAGTTGCTCCTCTTCCAGTCCAGCTCTCTTCTATGGCCTGGGAGTGCAGTGGAGGATGGCCCAAGTGCTTGGGCCCTGTACCCGCAGGGGAGACCAGGAGAAGCTCCTGGCTCCTGGCTTCGGATCAGCGCGGTGCGCCAGCTGCAGCGGCCATTGGGGGATGAACCAACGGCAAAGGAAGACCTTTCTCTCTGTCTCTCTCACTGTCCACTCTGCCTGTCAAAAAAAAAAAAAAAAAAAAAAAAGAGAAAAAAAAAACCTTGAACTTTCATAACTATGTTACTGCCATGGGAGAAGCCAAGTAACATCCACCTTTTATTTTATTTAATTTTTACTTATTTTTATTTATTTGAAAGGTAAAGAGACAGGTAGCTCTTTTTTTTAAGATTTATTTACTTATTTGAAAGGCAGAGTTACAGAGAAGCAGAGAGAGATCTTCATCGCTGGTTCACTCCCCAGATGGCCACAAAGGCCAGAGCTGGGCTAATCAGCAGCCAAGAGCTTCTTCCTACTCCCACGTGGGTGCAGGGGCCCAAGGACTTGTGTCATCTTCCACTGCTTTCCCAGGGCATAGCAGAGAACTGGATCAGAAGTGGAGCAGCTGGGACTCGAACCAGCACCCATGTGGGATGCCGGCACTGCAGGGGCTGCTTTACCAGCTACACCACAGCGCCTGCCCCACCGGGGGCTCTTTTATCTGCCGGTTCACTCTGCAAATGCCCACAAACAGCCAAGGCTGGGCTGGGTCAAAGCCAGGAGCCCAGAACTCAATCTGGGTCTCCCATGTGGGTAATAAGACCCAAATAGTTGAGCCATCATCATCTGCCTCTTGCGGTGTGCATTAGCGGGAAGCTGGAACCTGAGGCATTGCCCCCCAGTTTGCTGCACTTCTGTCCATAGCGGTGATGTGTACAAGGCCTTTACGGGTTTGCATGAATTTTCGTAGACAGAAGAAGAATTTCTCTACCCCATGCCTTTCAAGTGGGGGAACCATAAATGACCATAAATAAACATGTTTCCAGTGAACAGGGTGGGAGTGTTTCTCTGTGGAAATGGATAGCTTTGGGGCCAGCGAGGTGGCACAGGGGGTAAAACCGCCCCTCCAATGCTAGCATCCCATATCAGTTCAAGTCTCTGCTGCTCCACTTCCAATCCAGCTCCCTGCTAATGGCTTGAGAAGGCAGCAGAAGATGGCCCAAGAACTTGGGCCCCTGCACACACATGGGAGACAATGCTCCTACGTCTATAGCAATGGCATGGACTTAGACAAAGCCAGAGATCCCTGGGTGCAGTAACACCAACGCATTCGGTCTTTTTTTTGGTGGGGGGAGCCTTGTATCCATTGGAACCGACCTGCCAGGAGCCCAGCCAACTATTGCCCTCTGTCTCACCTGGGTCAGGGGCAAGCTCTTAGCCACTGCTTACCTCAGTGGCCTTTGGTTGGTTAAGAACATATAATGTTATTGATGTCTCATATTTGGAAAACAAGAGACGCTTAGGAGAATAAGTGGACACCAGCAAATAAGGGTTAGAGGCAACAGGATTTCTGGAGAGGTAAGAAAAAAATTTAATAGAAAAGGAGTAGGAGTTTTGTTTTCTGCCTGGGTTTTTTTTTTTTTGGGCTCTGTGTGTAAACTGCTGGCTAGGTGAGTTCTTTCTCAGACCCCGTGATGTACAAACCCCAAGTTGGTTCTCTCACCTGGGATCATAGACAGGAACATTCCCCAAGACCCCCCAACCTGGGAGTGGAAAATTCCAGGAGGTTGCAAGCAGGACAGAGCGCCCAGACTGCCCGAAACCTTCCTGAACTCTCCAGAACATTCCATGTGCCCTTAAGCCGGGGTGGGGGGCGGGCTAAGTTTCATAGACAATGCTCAACCTTTCCCCTGGCCCACTCACAACCAGGGCCACTCCACACAGGGGTAGGGCCCCTCCCCACCTGCCTCAGGTCTCACAGCTGGACACTGAGAGGCCTCACTGCCCTGAGCTCTTTGTGGAGGGGGAGAAGTATGTGGGGACCCCCCTGGTTTCCATGGTAACACTCTTCTCCCTCCCCACAGCCTCTCTTGCCTGGGTCTCTCTCTCTTAGATGTACATGTATGTCAATGAAATATTTACCTATTTTTATTTATCTGAAAGGCAGAGTTACAGAGAGGGAGGAACAGAGAGAGAGAGAGAGAGACTGGCAAGGCAGGGACTCCGTCTGCGTGGAGTCACCCTGTCTCCCAGCTGGGTGGCAGAGCCCAAGCACCTGGGTCACCTGCTGCTGCTTTCCCAGGTGGGGAATGAAAATGAGCAAGGAGCCACCTCAGAAGTGGAGCAAGCGGGATGCTGGTGCCCTGGAGGGAGGCTCACAGGTGCCCAACCTGAGACCCTTTTCTCCTGTTGGTGACAAAAGAAAATAAAGCCGGCCAGCAGTGTGGATCAGGGATGGGAGGCAGAGGTGAGAGGGGCCCAGCCCGCCCCAGGCTGTGCTGAGCGTGGCGAGAGGCCGCCCAAGGCTGTGCCACCTTCTGTCATCTAAGCTGGCTCTGGTGGCCCAGCCTGCGACAGCTCAAGCGCCAGCCAGAGGCAGCTGGGACAACCCAGGCCGAGGCAGGACGGCGGTCCTCAGTGGGCGCTCTCCGTGCTGTAACCGAGCCCCTGCCAGGGCCGGCTGACTCTCCACGACTGAAGGGCTTGCTAACGCTCACCTGGGCCAGGCCCTCCTCTAGCCAGGGCCTAACTCTCTAAGGCTCCCGTTGGGCACCCACTCCTGTGCAAGTGCACACCTGTTTCGGGAGCAGCCCTGAGCTACCGGCTGCACACGGAGAGGAAACCTGGCTCCCTGTGGTTTCCACCCGCGGGTCCGGGCTCTGCCCTCTCTGGTTCTTTGTGAAGCAGTCCCTTCGAGGTCCAAAGACTAAACCTCTCCTGTGCACATGTACGCATATGCACACATGTGTGCACACACCCATGCACATGTGCATGCACAGACATACGAGCAGCCACATACATACATACATACACACATGCACACATGCAAATGCACGCGCAGACACATGAGCAATTGTGCACACATGCACATGCAAACGCTCACCCACATGCACATATGAACAGACATGCACACATGCAAACACAGAGAGACATGAGCAATCGCACACGTGCACACAATGCACATGTGCAGGCACACATACGTGCACACAGACACATGAGCAATCGCACACACATGCACACAGACACATGTGCAAAACAGGCCTGCCCTTGGACACAGATACATCCACATGTGCAAATGTGCACACACAGACACGAGCAATCGCACACACAGGCACACGTGCAAACACACAAACACACACGAATTTCAAACACATCTTCTACTCCTCGTGGGACAATACAGTCTCTTGTCCCTATTACTTCAAATGTGCCATTTTTGCAGGTCCCTTACAGTGTGAAACTTCAATGAAAAGTAGAACCAATCCACACCTCCCTCTTTCTAGATGGCTCCATCCCTATTAACATGGCCCATGCCCATATCAGCCCTGCAGGCATACACAGCACGCTGACCCCTCTGGTCTACAAAACCTCCTATATAGGCCTCCTCGCCCAGCCCCGTCTTATCAGACCCGATCTAGGCTGACCCGTGACCTGGCCCGGCTCGCCCAGCTCCTGGCCATCCCAGTGTCCCCCCGCTGGGGGCAGATGCCTTCACTCCTCCATAGCTTGCTCAGCAGGGGCAGTCATGTGGCGACCAGAGAAGGCGCAAGTGCCATCCTGATTCGGCCTATGGGTGGTCCAGGAAAAGAAGGCAAGCCCGTTGGAGAACCGGATGGAGCTTCTGGCCAGAGGTGCCGGGATGGTAAGAGTTAGGCAAGGCTCTGGTGGATTGGTAACCAGAGGTTTCGTGGCAGAGACGTACCGGAGCTGTGTCTCAAGAGGAGGAGTGCAGGAGCAGAGAGGTGGAGGCGGCCCGCGTGGGCGGGCAGGCGGGTGGGCGGGCAAGGAGGGGCAGAGAGGAGCCGGGCAGCATCGCATCCTCATCATCACATTTATTCACGGCCCCTAGGAGCTGGGGCTGGGGACAGAACATACAAAGACAAGGACCTGCCCTCAAAAAGCTTCCATTCTAAGGAGACAGGGACAGAAAAAATACAAGAACGGTCTTTCCTGGGGACGGCGCGCTCTCACCTGTGCAGGGCGGGAGCCCCCCTGGCCTACCTCACGGCAGGATCTAGAGCGCCAGCCGGGTACACAGCAGCCCCCAGGGGGGCTGTGGCGCCCCCAGCCCCGCCACTGGGGCCTGCCCGCCTGGCTCCTTGGCGGTGGGCCCCAGCAACTGGGGGAAAGGTAGGCTCAGGACATGATGAAAACGCTCCTGTCGGCCTTGGCGTTGTGGGGCCGGCCCCAGCGGGAAGCGGGTGTCTTCCCAGGGCCCCCCCACCAGTAGGTGAGTCAAGTTCTTGGATGGGGGCTGCTCCATCCCCCCTGGAGGCCCCCAGCCGGGGAGACAAAAAAGGCAGAGGTGCCTCAGCCCCAGAGGCCAGACACCTGCCCACCCCACCCCCAGCCCTCCATGGGGTGGCTTCCAGGTGCCCCTACTCCCCAGCTCAGCCTCCAGGGCCAGGGGTGGGCCTGCCTGAGGCCAGGGGGAGGGGCCTGCCCCTCCCCCCACCCAGGCAGTGGGGGGGAGGAGGAGGAGGAGCCCCCCATCAAGTTTGTCTGGGCCCCCCCAACTGGGGGGCCGCTCCCTGGCTCCTACCGGTGGGGGGGCTCTGGCTGCGAGGGCCTAGGGCTCAGCAGGGGGGCGGGGCCGAGGGGGCACCCTGGGGAGCCCTTCAGCGGGGGCACTGGGCGGGAGTCCAAGGGGGGCAGGCTCCGGGGCACGGCGGCGGCTGGCCCCCGGGCGGCCCCCGCGGGCGGGACCGCTGCCGCGGGGAAGGGCTTGGGGGGGTCCGCGGCGGCGGCGGCGGCGGCGGCAGCGGCGGCGGAGGGGGCCGGCTGGGCAGACCGCTCCCGGCGGTGCCGCAGCAGCTCCTGCAACTTCTCGGCCTGGGTCCGCCTCAGGTGGGCCAGCGCGCGGCCTCGCTGGAAGGCAGGCAGGAAGGCCTCCAAGCTCTGCTCCCCTAGTAGCAGCTGCTCCATCTGCTCCTGGGACAGGATTGGGGGTGGGGTGGGCGTGGGGGAGCTGCTCCACCAGGGGCTGTGGGGGGGTCTCCTCCCCCCCCCCGGAGCTCCCTCCTCACCTGCTGGGTGCCAGCCAAGACACCCCAGGCTGGCACTCACTGGGGGCTGGGCCTCACCAGGGGCTGCGCTCCCCACCCGGCCCAGCCCCTCTGCCCGCCCCGCCCTGGCTGCCTGAGACATTCATTCTCTAGGGGAGCCCTGCCCTCCAGTGCTGGCAGCAAAGCCGGGCTCGCCTGTGGGTCGGGCACTCCGGGGAGGCTTCCCGGAGGAGAGGCCCCCTCAAACCTGCGGTGCAAGAGTGAGCGTCGGCCCAGACAGCCCTCCCCTCACCTCCGCGTCCTGCTCAGCCTCCTCCAGCTCGGCCTGCAGCCAGCCCAGCGCGCAGTGGGGGCTCCAGCGGTGCACGCTCTCCTCTGGGGGACACAGGGGCGCGGTGAGTGGCAACAGCCCCCGGGCTCCACCCCCCAGTGCCGGTGCCAAAGAGAAAGTCAGGGTTTTAGCTCCTAGCACCTGCCCAGGGGTGGGGGCCCTGGGGTATCGGGGCACCCCCTTTCTCACCTCCGCTTTCCAGGAGGCCAGGGGTAGCCCACCCCCCAATCCCCAAATTCATACAAGAAGAGGCGTGCCCAAGTCCTGGCCTTTGCAAAGAGCCTGGAAGCTGGCTGCCCCCTGGGGCCCAGCCGCCGGGGGTCCGCACCCCCGCCCCGCACCCCCTCACCCAGTCGCTGCAGCTTGTCTGCGCAGTTCTCAGCCACCTCCCGCAGCTCCTGGTACTTGATGGCCAGGGCGGCCCGGCCCATCTCCAGGCGGGGCCGCAGGGCCAGGTTCTCTTTGGCCAGCGCATAGTTGGAGGCCAGGCAGGCCTCGCGTTCCAGCTGCAGGCCCTGGAACTAGCAAAACAGGGCGGCTCAGAGGCCCGCTCCAGGAGTCCAGCCCCGGGGGGTGGGAGGGGGCCACAGCGCCGAGCCTGGGGCCCAAGGCACCCGTCAGGCCCAACAGGTGCAGGGACTTTCAGGGGCCTGGGGACCCGGGGCTCATGCCTGGGTTTGGCACAGCGAGCTGAACGCATCCGGCGTGCAGGGCGGCCCTGAGCCCCAAGTGAGGGAAACTACGGAGGCCTCTACAAATGTTAGTTAATTTTTAATTTCTCAATTAATATGTCTGCCCTGGGTCCCTCGGGGGAGCTCCCCTCCCTCTGCTGCCCCATTTTCCACGCCTGGACAGCTGCCCCCGCGTTCCAGGCCTTTGTCTGCCGCTTCCCTAGGTGTTTATGTCCAGAACACTGCCAGCTGCCGATCCGGCCCTCTCCACAGTGATGTCCCCGCCCAGTGCCCCTTCCCGGCACACACCGCCCCCCCACCCCCCAGGAATACACACCCCCCTTTCCACTCGGATGCCCCAGCGCCTGCCTCCCTCCCCCCGCCCACAAAGCAGCCCCTGGCCTTGGATGAGGCTTCTCCTTAGTTTCTCCCCGGGAGGGGTGGGGGCCCAGGGAGGCTGCGCCCCTCCCCCGTCGGTCGGATGCACCTGCCCCTGCTCCTCACCCCCCCACACTTTCCCTTTCTGCCTCCCACTGCCCTGGCAGCCCGGCCTATCTCTGGGAGATACACAACTTTCTCTTATGGTGGCCTACAGAATACACACCTCAGCTCCCAGTCCTCCCTAACGCGCAGCGCCAAGCCCCCGCCCCGCGCGCCCCTGGAATGCCCAGCTCTCCCCGTCCCCCACCCCACCCCCCGCCCAGGGGTCCCTCAGGTGTCAAACGGGCCCCTAGGTCTCCCATCCCCCGGGGAAGGCGCCTCCCCTTTCTGGCTCTCTAGAACGTGGGCGTGCGAGCCAGGGCCCCCCACCACCACCACACAGCTAGCCCCTGCCCCCCGGAACACACCTCCCCGGAGCGGCCGCCGTAGGACACGCCTCGCGGCCATCCCGGGCGTGGGGGGGCACGGGTGGCCCCCAGCCCCGCGTCCTCGGCGCCCCCAGCCCCCGCCCCAGGCCCGGGCTCCGGGCGCCCCCTCCCCCGGGGGCGGCTCCACGGGGCCCACTCGTACGTGCCAGGCTCCCGCGCCCACCGACGGCCCGCGGCCCGCGCCCGCGCGGCCCTGCGCTCGGCCCGCCAGGTCCGGCAGGCCGCGGCCCGGCCCCCCGCACCCCCCGCCCGCGCCCCCCGCGCTACCTTCCTGCTGAGCCGCACGATCCGGTCCAGCTTGGGCTCATCCTGCAGCAGGTCCCGGAGCTGCCCGGTGCTGAGGATCCCAAAGCGCCCCGGGCTGCCGGGCTCCGGCCCCGCCCGCGCCGCCCGGGCCCGGTACATGCCGCCCGCCCGCGCCCCCAGCTCGGCCGCTGGCTCGGCCCGCCCGGCCCGCTCCGCCCCGGCTCCGCTCCGCTCCGCTCCGGCTCCGGGATCCGGCTCCGGCTCCGGCCGTGCGCGCGCCGCTCCGCCGCCAGGGGGCGCCCCGCGCGCTCTTAAAGGGGCCGCGGCGCCGGGCTGGGAGTGGGGCGGGGAGAGACTCGCCGCGTCCCGGGCACCCCTGGGATCGCCCAGGTACCGATTCCCTGCAGCCATCCTGAAATCCGAGGCCGCGTGTCTCCACACCCTTTGACCCGGACCCAATTCACAGCGCACCCCCGCCACCCCCACTAGGCGCCCACCCTCTCACTCCCGCTGCTTAGCTGCCAGGGCTGTTTGTCACCCCACTTGGAGACACACAGCATTTTTTAGCCAACTCAGACAAGTCACTCGCCTTCTCTAAGCCTCAGCCTTCCGTGCTGTAAAATGGGTGATGGGTTGCCCACGTGGGCGCTGTTTTTGGGGGGGAGAATATCGCGGAAATGACGTCACCCTCCAAAGTCACCTTACAGGTACGCCATGGGTCACCCCAGTTCTTCCCCGCATGCAGTGTAGGGCGTGCGGGGACATTGTCCCTGCTCCCGGGGAGCTCCTGGAATGGGACACAGTCGCAGCCCCACTCGGGGTGGCAGGTGTCCGTCGCCAGGCAGCTGATCCAGGTGTAGCCCTATCTTTACAAATCCTAGCGGCTGGAGCCTTGGTCTCATCTCGGCAATGGCACCCAGGGACTCGGTTGCTTGCATTAGGTCGCCCAGCAATGAGAGAACCGGCCTAGGGTCAGGGCCATCAGGAAGGCTTGCCAGACGAGGTGGCTTTGAGCTGGGTTTCACAGCATGAATAGGAGTTGCGATGCTGACCCAGAAAATGAAGGCGGAGGGAAGTCCCAAAGCCAGCCAAAGGGCCTCCCCCTGCATCCAGGGTGCTGGGCAGGCAGGGGGCAGACGCCCACAGGGCAGACTCCCTCAGCATTTTCATGATCTCTTCTAGATTCATCTGTGGGGGAGGAGCCGTGGGGAAGCCCCGTCGTGGGCGCCTGCCTCCCCCCACCCCCACCCCGTCCCAGGGCGCCTGCGGTCCAGGCACAGCTCTGCTCCCTATTCCTACTGATGTGCATCCCGGGAGGCAGCAGGTGCTCGGGCCCCTGCCACCCGCGGGTGAGACGCAGCTGGGGGTCCCGGCTCCCGGCTTCACATGGGCTGGTCCCGGCTGTTGTGGCTGCTTGGGAAGTTGAACCAGCAGATGAGAGCTTTCTCTCTGTCTCTCCCTTTCAAATAAAAATGAGTGGATAAATAAATGATGTAAAAAGCGACTCCTCCGGAACATCACCACCCCCAGGGAGCCCGCTCCACCTCCCTAGGCGGGGCTGAGGGCCCCCTCCCTCTGCTCCCCCTGCACCGCGGTCACAGTGGGTGGGGGGCTGATTTCCCCGGTCTGCTCTGCCTCTGCTTCGCTCACCATGGCCACTGAGCCTTAGCCGCTGTCTCAGCCCCTCCCACTCTGGGCAACCTTCTCACCTTTTTTTTTTTTTTTAAGATTATTTATTTATTTGAAAGGCAGAATGACAGAGAGAGAGAGAGAGAGAGAGAGAGAGAGAGAGAGAGGTCTTCCATCCACAAGTTTACTCCCCAGATGGCTGCAATGGCCACATCTGGGCCAGGTCAGAGTCAGGAGCCAGGAGCTTCATCTGGGTCTCCCACATGGGTACAGGGGCCCAAGGACTTGGACCATCTTCGGCTGCTTTCCCAGGCGCATTAGCAGGGAGCCGGATGGAAAGCCGAGCAGCCGGGACTTGAACCGGCACCCATAGAGGAGACAGGCAGCAGCTTAACTCGCTATACCACAGCACCAGCCCCTCTTTTTTTTGGAAAAAAAGTTTTCATTTTATTTAAAAGGCAGACAGATAAAAAGACAAAGAGAAGGGCCAGTGCTGTGGCACAGCGGGTTAACACATTGGCCAGAAGCGCTGGCATCCCATATGGGCGCTACTTTGAGTCCCGGTTGCTCCACTTCCTGTCCAGCTCTCTGCTGTGGCCTGGGAAAGCAGTAGAAGATGGCCCAAGTCCTTGGGCCCCTGCACCCATGCGGGAGAACCAGAAGAAGCTCCTGGCTCCTGGCTTCGGATCAGAGCAGCTCCAGCCATTGTGGCCAATTGGGGAGTAAACCATCGGATGGAAGACCTCTCTCTCTCTCTCTCTCTCTGCCTCTCCTCTCTGCATAACTCTGACTTTCAAATAAATAAACAAACAAACAAACAAAGACAAAGAGAGACCTTCAATTTGCTAGTTCATGCCTCAAACGCCCACAGCAGCCAAGGTTGGATTAGGCCAAAGCCGGGGGCTTGGAGCTCCATCCAGGTCTTCCCCATGGGTGGCTGGGACCCGAGTAGTTGAGCCATCACCTGCTGCCCCCCAGGGTGTGCGTTAGTGAGAAGCCAGGACGCACAGCAGAGCTGGGGCTTGAAAGCAGGCAGTCCCATCTGGGAGGGAGGGCATCCCATGTGGCATCTTGAACAGGGCTCCGTGCACCTGCCCCCCAGCCTTGCTCACCTCAAAAGCCTCCCGTCTCCCCTTGCCTGTCCCCTTTTGTTCAGTCCCACAAAGCCCCACGTAAGCCTTCCGCACACTCCCGAGACCCCCAAAACCCACAGCCGCCCTGCTAGGTGGACCCCCCCCCCGGAGGCCCAGCATACAGAGCACCGTCTCCCAGTGCCCCCTCCCCCTCTGCACCTGCCTGGCGCCCTTCCTACCCTCCTGTCTCTGGGGGCCGCGGCCTCGCTTTGTGCCAAGCCAGCCCAGGTGCCCTTGCAGGGTGTCACCTACACCTGCCTGCTCCGGGAGGTGCCCTGCGCTGCCGTCACCTTTACTCCCTGCCTGGGGACTCACAGCTCCCTGTGACACACGCCGGAGCCTCTGAGAGGACTCTGTACCCGCCACACTTCCTGCGTCTGCTTCCTCACCCCACTTAACCCTGAGGCTCACTTTCACTTCACCTCACCCCTCCTCTTCCAGGGTCCCCATCACTGCTGACCGCTCCCCTCGCTTCTTGGAAAAGAGAGAGGGGAAGAGAGGAGAGACAGAGATCTTACACACACTGCTTCACTGCTCACGTGGCTGAATGACTGGGGCTGGGCCAGGCTGAAGCCAGGAACCAAAACTCCATCCAGGTCTCTCGCCAACACTTTATATGCTCAGTCGTTTCTGTTGTGGCCACTCTAACGGAGGTGTCTTTCCTTTGCTACATTGTGCACGTGGGTGTCTAGACAGCATATTCTTTATTTGTAGTTTTCAAATATATATATATTTACTTGAAGATGACACATGATAACTGCCCATTTTTATGGGGCACAGAGTGCTATTTCTTTTTTTTTTTTAAGATTTATTTATTTATTTGAAAGTCAGGGGGCCAGCGCTGTGGCGCAGTAGGTTAAAGCCCTAGCCTGAAGTGCCAGCATCCCATATGGGCGCCGGTTCCAGACCCAGCTGCTCCACTTCCGACCCAGCTCTCTGCTAAGGCCTGGGAAAGCAGTGGAAGATGGCCCAAGTCCTTGGGCCCCTGCACCCACGTGGGAGACCCAGAAGAAGCTCTTGGATCCTGGCTTCTGATTGGTGCAGCTCCGGCCGTTGCGGCCATCTGGGGAGTAAACCATCAGATGGAAGACCTCTCTCTGTCTCTGCCTCTCCTTTCTCTGTGTAACTCTTTCAAATAAATAAATAAATCTTAAAAAAAAAAAGAAAGAAAGAAAGAAAGAAAGTTACACATGACCTGTTGACAGTCAGAGTTGACATGGGATGAAAAAACTGTGCTACAGAACATTGGAGTTACTGCCTAGCCAACTGCACCCCCAGGGCCTGTTAGCCCCCCTCTGTCCCTCCCCTCCCCTCCCCCCTTCTCTGCTTCCTTGAGATCAGCATTGGCATCCGCATAGGGGTGACCACGTGCAGTGCTTGTCTTCCTGTGCCTGATGCCTTCTTGTTCCAGCCAGGTAGCTGCAAATGACAGCATTCCCTTCTCTTTTATGGCCGAATAGGATCTCATTGTGTGCTTGGGCCGTCCATCATGCGGACAGTGGCCCGCTGGGTGCCATCCCAAGGTGACCTCCCTCCCTCCACCCCTGGCTCCGGCACCAGCAAGTAAGGGCCCCGGGAGTGCCCTGTGCACCTCCCTGCAGGCCTGGCCATCCTGCCCAGCTCAGGTGGCCCTGGGCTTGGGGGCTCCCAGGTCTTCCCTGCAACCCCAGCAAATCCCGGGTGCGGGTGTTTTTCCCTGTTCTCCCGATGGAGTGTCTGATCTGTGTTATGCCCCCTGCCCCACTTCTCTCCCTTCCCCCCACCCCCGTCCCCACTGGACCAGTAGCGCCCCCTGCAGTCACCCAGCTCCTGACTCACTCCTGGCTCCCTGCTGCATCTCCACACTGCTTGGCTCCCACTCAGGACGCTGCTCCTCCTCCAAAGCCAGGAGTCAGGGAAGGGACCCACCTCTCGCCACCCAGCCGACGCCTCCTCTGCTCCGGGCAGAATCAGCTGTCACGGCCTGGATCCTGAAGTCCCCTGGGAGCAGGGACAGCATCTTACATCTTTTAAAAATGCATTTACTTGAAAGGCAGTCAAAGAGGGAGAGTCAGAGGCTGCAACAGCCGGAGCTGAGCAGAGACAAAGCCAGGAGCCAGGAACTTCTTCCAAGTTTCCCATGTGGGTGCAGCGGCCCAGGCACTTGGGCCATCTTTGGCTGGTTCCAAAGGTGCATTAGCAAGGAGCTGGATTGGAACTGGAGCAGCCAGGACTTGAACAAGCATCCATATGGGATGCTGGCACTGCAGGCAGTGGCTTTACTTACTACACCACGGTGCCGGCCCCCTAAGCAGTGTCTTAACCCACCCCACGTTGATGGGCTGTGATCCTTGGCCACCATCAGTTTGTCCCCTTCTTCTCCCTGGGCTGCAACTCTGAGGCTGTTCAAGGGTGTTGGTGGCAAGGTAGGTCAAACCTTGTCCAGGAAATCCCAGTGGGAGGCATCCATTGTAGTGAAAACAGGGTGATTCTAACACTCATCCAGAAAATGTAGACAAACTCTACTGTTCTGTGAAACTAGAGAGACAGGAGACACTCGTCTCAGCAGAGGGGAATACCTCACTGAAGGACCAGAGCGGGAGGGGACCGAGCCAAAGCACTCCTGAGTGGAACTGATAAGGAAAGCCCAGGGGGTCACCGTGACAACGGGGTAGTCGCAACAATTTCAGGACAACTTGGTAGCAATGTGGGATTAAAAGATGCCTACTGGGTGCCGGCGCTGTGACGTAGCAGGTAAAGCTGCTGCCTGCAGTGTCCGCATCCCATATGGGTGCCGGTTCGAGACCTGGCTGCTCCACTTCCGATCCAGCTCTTTGCAATGGCCTGGGAAAGCAGTAGAAGATGGCCCAAGTGCTTGGGCCCCTGCACCAGCGTGGGAGACCCGGAAGAAGCTCCTGGCTCCTGGCTTCGGATCGGTGCAGCTCCGGCCATTGCGGCCATCTGGGGAGTGAACCAGTGGATGGAAGACCTTTCTTTGTGTCTCTGCCTCTCTGTAACTCTGACTTTCAAATAAATAAGAAATAAATCTAAGAAGAAGGAGGAGGAAAAGGAGGAGGAGAAGAAAGAAAGAAAGAAAGAAAGAAAGAAAGAAAGAAAGAAAGAAAGAAAGAAAGAAAGAAAGAAAGAAAGAAAGAAAGAAAGAAAGAAAGAAAGAAAGAAAGAAAGAAAGAAAGAAAGAAAGAAAGAAAGAAAGAAAGAAAGAAAGAAAGAAAGAAAGAAAGAAAGAAAGAAAGAAAGAGAGAGAGAGAATGCCAAGATTTGGTGCCAAGAGCTGGACAGGGGAGGCCAGGGGGCTCCAGGGGGGACCTCAGTGAGGGGTTGCTGGAAGGGGGGAACTCAGGAAAGGAGTGGGGCTCAGGGAGGCTCACAGATGGGGGTGCAGGAAGGGGAGAGAGCTGGGGAGGAAATGGGGAGCCAGGGAAGGGGAGAGAGATCAGAAAGAGGGGCTCCAGGGTGGACAGGGAGCTCAGGGGAGCAGGGGGCTTTGGAGCAGCTCAGTGGGAAGGTAGAGGGCCCTCCATGGAGTGGGCTTGAGTGGCAGGGAGGGGACATCAGGGAGGGGGAGGGGACTCCGGAGGGGCACCAATGGAGCTGTCCCCCAGCATGCAAATAGAGTTCGGGCAAACTCAGGCACAGGGATGAGCCCCAGAGAGGGTCTGGGGCCGGTGCAGGGACCCAGGCCCATCCCATACTCCTTCTCTACCCCCTGGGCCTGGGCCCTACGCCTGGGGCCCCTCCCCTCTCGGACCCAGCCGAATGTGGGGGCCGGGCCGAGCCCCCGCCGAAAGAGGGGGTTAAAGGTGAGCGCGCACGAGCGGGCGGGGATTGGCAGGCGCCGGAGCCCACAGCCCGGGCCAGGGCCGCTCCACAGGACTCCAGCCGCCTGAACGGCTGCCACCCACGTGCTAAGGGGAGAAGGAGGCACCGGATCAAGGGGCAAAGGACACCCCGGAGCGGGGCGGGCGGCACGGGCAGTGCCCGCGTCCACACCCGCGGCGCAGTGCACCCAGGCCCCTGCCGCCGGCGCAGGGGTGTCCGGAGCATCCCCAGCGCCCAGACACCGCGCGATCCACGGGGAGCGGCGGGAAGTCCCTCCGTGAACAGGTGAGTGTAGGTGTGCGGGCCTCCACTGCCACCTGTCCAATGGCCAGGGCTCAGCTGGGCTGATGGGGTCCACACCCTTGTGTATCCGCTCCTCGCTCAGGCCCAGAGGCTGGGGCCCCCTCGCCCGCGGAGGAATTTGGATCAAGAATGCAAAAGCGAGGTCACCCACGCAGGTGCCTGGGCTGAGTTGGGCTGGGTTCACAGGGCTTGCCCCGGAGCTGAGCGCCGGCTCCCGGAGGCAGGAGGGGGAACCTTCTGCTCTGGCTCCCCAGCCCTACACGGGTGTAGGCGCCAGGGGAGCAGCGGAGCTCAGGGGGGGCGCTGGGCTGGGCAGGAGGCGCCAGGTGTGCAGGTGGGGCCTGTGGATTCCCGGCCACCGGGCTTCTAGCACCTGTGCAGGGTCCGAACGGGTGGCTCTGGCTGGGTGGGCCGGGGTCTCCTGCCTGCTCCCAGTGCCCCCTGTGCCTGCCGAGACCCTCCTGGTGGGGGAGGTGCTGGGGTCGGGCCAGGGCTGGGTGCGGGAGCTTTCAGTTCTTGTCGGTTTCTGCTCTGCACTCCTGACTTCCTTTCTCTGAGCATGTCTTTCCCTTGGTGACGGTTCCGTGGAGACGGGGACAGGATACAATGAGACATTAGGATGCTTTGGAGGCCTGGGTGGCCCTGTGCCAACCGTAGTCCCCTCTGGTCCTTCATAAGGCCGATATTACAAGGTCAGCTGAAGCAGGTGCAGCAGTGTGGGGGGGGGTTGGGAGGACCGGGTTCTAATCCAAGCCTCCATCTTGCCCCCCAAAGTCCACTTATATTGAGCCATGGTTCTGCCCCGTCTCTCGCCCAATTCTATGGGCCCAGGGGAAGGCTCTGGGTAGGGGTCCAGGAATCCCATGCCCACCCCAGGGAGGTCCAGCTCCTCAACCTCCTACAGGGGAAATGGGGAAGAGAATAGAGACCCCAGCTGACCACCCCTGAGCCGTGGCGAGCAGACTCTGCCTTCTCTTGAGAGGTTGGTCCTTGGATCATCCCTCAAGACCCCCAAAGGACCAAGGCTCAGGCTGGGCTTAGGGCTCCACCTGGGGCCCTGGTGGGAGAGCATTTGAGAGCCAGGATCAGGGACAGGGCTGGGGTCTTGGGCTCCCGGGACTGAAATCGCTGGGCTTGTGAGGAGTGTCCCAGGTGGAGGCGATGCTTATGGACCCGGTGTGGAAGCAGGTGGCATGGGCTCTGGCCAACAGCAGGGGGGCACGGGATTGAGGGGTCCACGAGCCACACCTGCCCAGGGGCTGCCCACTCTTCAGACAGAGTCCTCCCCGGGCCCTCTCCCCAGACAGCCCTTGGCCCCACGCTGGGTGGACGCAGACCCTGGGATGTGATGGGGCTGTAAGGGGCTGGGAGACGCCCTCCTCAGCACAGTTCTCACTTCCTCTTGGGACCAAGGAAGGGCTTTCAGCCCCAGTGGGATGCAGAGAAGGGAGGGGAAAGGGAGGGACAGAATTCCTGGGTAGCCCCTCAGAGCCGGACACTGCATGGCGTTTTCTTGGCCCTGTGTCTTTCTCGCCAATCACCAGTAAGGGAGAAGATTATTACTTCCACTTTCCGGAGAGACCCAGAGAGGTCAAGGTACTGGCTCAAGGTCACACAGCCTAAAAGAAACAGGACTGGGATTCAAACCCAGGCAGCCTGATTCCAAAGCTCTCGGTTTCTGCTCCTGCTCCTGCTGCTGTTGCTTTGAAAGGTGGAGATTGGGGGTTGGGGAGCTATTTTCCATCCATCTGTTTACTCCCCAAAATGGCCGCATCAGCTGGGGCTGAACCAGGCCAAAGCCAGGAGGCAATACAAAGCCAGGAGCCAGGAGCCTCTTCTGGGTCTCCCACATGGGTGCAGGGGTCCCAAGCACTTGGGCCATCCTCCGCTGCTTTCCCAGGCACATTAGCAGGGAGCTGGATTGGAAGTGGAGCAGCTGGGACTTGAACTAGCGCCCATAGGGGATGCCGGCATCTCAGGCCTTGGCTTAACCAGCTGCACCATGAGGCTGGCCGCAGCACCTGGATTTTAACATACCCTGAGGGTTGTCTGTGAAGGAAGGAGAAGAGAGTGTGAGAAGGAAGAAAGACTTCCACACTTAGCACACAGTGTTGGCTCCCGCTTCTGTAAGGGCGTAAGGTAGATGCAGCGCCAGCTCCCCAGCACTCCCCAGGGCGCCCTCAGATGCAGAAGCTGAGATCCTTGTGGAAACAGCGGGTGACCTTACACACATCCTCCGAGGTGCAGGGGCCCAAGCACTTGGGCCGTCTTCCACTGCTTTCCCAGGCCACAGTAAGGAGATGGATTGGAAGAGGAGCAGCCGGGATTCCAACTGGCGCCCGTATGGGATGCCAGTGCCGCAGGCAGAGGCTTAGCTCACTATGCCACAGCGCTGGCCCCACAAACCTGAGCCATGGTGTGCTGCCTGCGCTGGGAACCTCAACCCTGTGTGAAGGGGGCTCAAGAGGATTGAGTGGACTCAGTGCCCAAGATCCAGGGTCTGGCAGCCCATGGGAAGAGCTGCCATGGGACGGTGGGGAATAGCAGTTTTGCCTTTTTCCTCTGGTTCCTGGTACATAGCTCCTTAAACTCTTGGAATATCCAAAATAGTAAGAGTGCCTGTTGCATGCTAATAAAGACGACTGGGGTCAGGCTTTCGGCATAGCTGTTAAGCTGCTACTTGGGACAACCGCATCCCATTTTTGCACACTCGTGCTGGGGAGTGCCTGGTCCTGGCTTCAGACCCAGCTCCCTGATGGCACCCTGGGAGGCAGCAGATAATGGCTCAAGTCCTCAGGTCCCTGCCACCCATGTGGAGTCCTGGATGGAGACCCAGATGGCATCAGAGCTGGACAAGCGATATTGAGAGAAGACACTGGCACCTGCCGTGCCGGAAGTGGGGTGAACCAGGCGTTTGGTGTGAGGGCTGCTAGGATGCCCCCAGCACACATCCCAGAGCCTGGGTTTGGTACCTGGCCCCTGACTCCTGCTTTCTGCCAAGGCACACCCTGGGGGGCAGGCAGCAGTGAGGGCTCAAGTCCCTGGGTCCCTGCCACCCACATGGGAGACCCGGATGGAGCTCCTGGTTCCTGGTTTTGGCCTGGCCCAGCCCCAGCCATTGCAGGCATTTGGGGGAATGAACCAGAGGGTAGGCACTCTCTCACTCTCTCCCTCTCGCTCTCGCTGTCTGTCTGTCTCACTGCCTCTCCCACAAATTAATTATGTGGAAAAGGAACTTCCTCGGCACACAGCAGCCATCAGCACTCGCATGCCCTGGCGGACAGACTCTGTCTGGCTGATGCACCTGCTCCAGGCTCGGGCCTGTCCCCTGCTCTGATGCACACTCTGCCTGCTGTCTGCTCGCAGCATGCCGGTGAGGCTGGGCTGCACGTGCCCGGGTCACAGAGGCCCCGGGCGGGCAATGGCTGGCTCCCAGTCATCCATGGGTCCCCGACGGGCCTCGTACCCTGGAACCCAGGGGGGTTTCCTGACCACACAGGTTGAGGATGTGAGTAGTAGACAGCTAGCTCCCGGCTCGGACCTGGTCCAGTACCAGCCATTGTGGGCATTTGGGGAGTGAACCAACCAGCAGATGGGAGCTCACTCTCTCTCTCTCTCTCTCTCTCTGCCTCTGTGGATTATGGTTAATTCTTACTCAAATGAGATCACACTCACCTATTGCCGACAGCTTGCTTTCTTCTATGTTTACCGCTGTAATGGTGATGAGTAGTTAGCATCTAAGCACTGTGTAGGTATTAATTTACCGAATTAGCCCACATTAGAAACCAGGGGAGATTCATAGTGTTATTAGCTCCATTTCAAAGATGAGGTTCTGTTAACAGTTACATAATGTTCCGCCGTAAGGATGTATCAACATACATTGGATGCTTCTCCCATTTTTCCGAATGACAAGCAGTGCTGTGAGGGACATGGATGAGATTAAAAAATAATTTATTTGAAAGGCAAAGTAATAGAGAGAGGAAGGGAGAGGGAGACAGAGATCTTCTATCTGTTGGTTCACTCCCCAAATGCCTGCAACAGCCAGGGCTGAGCCAAGGCTGAAGCCAGGAGCCAGGAGCTTCATCCGGGTCTCCCACGTGGGTGGCAGGGGCCCAGGGACTTGGGCTGTCTATGGCTTCCTTCCCAGGTGTGTTAGCAAGAGGCTGGATTGGTAGCAGAGTAGCCGGGACTCAAACCAGCGCTCTTATATGGAATGCCAGTGCCAAAGGCCATGGCCTAACCTGTTACGCCACAACACTGGCCCCAAGGGTCCTTTTCAATGAATTAATTTCAATTTTAATTAAGTTTCAATAAATAAATTAATTAGATTTTAATTAATTTCAATTTTATTGGAAATGCAGAATAACACACACACACCAGAGAAAGGGAGAGTGGTCTTCCATCCACTGGTTCATTCCCACAAAAGCCTGCAACAGCCAGGGCTGGGCCAGGCCAAAGCCAGGGGCCCAGAACTCACTCCGGGTCTCTTACAGGGGTGGCGGGGCCTCAGGTCCCCAAGCCACCGTCTGCTGCCCATTGGCCGCGTTAGCAGGAAGCTGGGACTGCACGCAGAGCCAGGACTTGCGACCGGCACTCTGCTCTAAGGGGCCGTCTCATCCGCTGTCCCAATCGCGCACCGTAAGGGAACTGTTTTCACAGGACAAATTCCTAGAAGTGGGTCCGAAGGCATCGCCGTTTTTGGCTTTGTAGATGTTGCCTAATGGCCTCTGAAAATGGACTCCCGCGTCACCCGTTTGCCGTCCTAGGAGGGGAAATCCCTACCGCCCTGCCCTCGCCTGCCCTGGTCACTCCAGCCTCTTCCTGGCCGGGAGTGGCGTTTAAGGCTGCCGGCAAAGCTGCCCCAGAGAGGGAGGATTCTGGGCGAAGGACTCTGCCAATCACGTGACACCACATAGCCTGCTTCCTGCCCAGCAGGCCCCGCCCACCCCTCACCCCATGGGGGGCTTCCTCTCCTCTACGATTTAACCCTCGTCGCCAAAAAGTACAAGGTCTGGAATTAGAGACGTAGGTTACCTGCTCCGTGACCTCAGCCAAGGAACAGGGTTGCTCTGAGCCTGTTTGCCCATTGATAGCTTGAGGTAGTTAGAGACGCCTGCCCTGGAGGCTGGCCCTGGCACCGTGGGACACCTGCGTCCTATTCCGGAGCGCTTGGGTGTGCGTCCTGATTCCAGCTTCCTGATGTTGCACAACCAGGGAGGCAGAAGGTGGTAGCTCAGGTGCTTGGGCCCCTGCCACCCCTGTGGGACACCCGGGTGGAGTTCTAGGCTCCTGGCTATAGCCTGGCCCAGCTCTGGCTCTTGTGGGCTGCCTGTCTCTGCTGTCTCTGTCTCTGCTTTTTTTTTTTTTTTTTTTTTTTTTAGGATTTATTTATTTATTTGAAAGGCAGAGTTACAGAGAGGCAGAGAGAGAGAGAGAGAGAGAGTTCTTGCATCCACCGGTTCACTCCCCAGATGTCTGCAAAGGCCGGAGCTGCGCCAACCTGAGGCCTCATCCAGTCTTGCCCCAGAGACAGGAGGAAGGAATGTGTCAGAAAATGTGGTTCCTACCAAGGGCCAGGCAGAGGCCAGGGGTTTCGCTGGGTGAACGGGAACTCACTCTCACGGGGTGTGGGAGGCGGGAGGAGAGGCAGGGACTGAGGCTGGCGAGGCCTGGGAGGAGGTCCGTGATGTTCCCAGAGAGCCCCTGGGCCTGGTCTGGTTCTTCTAGGTTCTTCTGGGGAGGGGATGCCCACGCTGCCGCCTGGCAGGCCAGCGTCCTCGCCTCCAGCAGGGGACGCCCTCAGCACCATGGACAGACCCCGGTCCGTTCCCTCTCTCCCACCCTGCTGGTCAGTTTTTCCCAGCAGCGGCTCTGCCTGCAGCCCAGAGGCCTGGGGCAGGGGCCCAGGGGGAGCAGCCTGATGTCTGCTGGGGGAGGCAGCCCTGGGCTCAGGTCTCAGCCCTGCCACCTGCTGTCTGTCAGAACCTTGGGCTGGTCACTTTTTTTTTTTTTCAATCTGCTATGGGTATAGAAAATGCAATTAAAAATTACTACAAAAATTATAGTGAAGAATATGCAAACTCTAAGCCCAAGGTTTATTATTAATTATTATTGTATTCAACAGACATACGATTACCCTATTAAACTGATCTAAGCGTCTCTGAACACTCTCAATTTGCCAATCTGTCTTGTGAGCTGGTAACAGGAGCCAAGGCTCAGTGTTGACCCATGGGCCACCTTCTGAGTGGCACTGGTGCAGGCCCCTCAGTGTCCCCTGGAGCCAGGCCTCAGGCCGGGGCCAGGGGGTGGCTGCCAGCACCCCGCTGTCAGCCCGGCCAGCTGAGCGACTTCCACTCTGGTTCCCTGGCCCTTGCTTTTGCCCAGCCATCCAGCTCTAGAATACCGTCTCCATCTCTGCATGTATAATTCCCACTTTGTCCTTTCTTGAGAGAGAGAGAGAGAGAGAGAGAGAGAGGACGCTCCTATTCCCAAATGCTCTAGTTCCCTCCCCAAAATGCCCACCGCGGTGAGCAAGGGATTGGAAGCCAGGAACTCAGTCCAGGTCCGTGTGTAGGCAGCAGGAAACTGTCACTTGAGCCATTGCTGCCGCCTCCCCAGGTCCACATTAGCAGAAATCAACCCTGGGTGCTCCGGTGCGGGGCAGGGAAGCCTGAACTGATAGACCACACACCTGCCCCCACTTCGTCTTTTGAGGCTCACCTCAAGCCTTCTTTCTTCTTGAGAGCCTTCCCTGGCCGCCAGTCTGCAAATGGGCCCCCCTCCTCCCTCCCTCCCTGAATTTCCACCACCCTGGGTGCTCTTTCTGCCCCATGAGCCATGCTCACTCTGTCAGCTCGGCTGCCCGGATGCAGGAGTCACCTTGCAAACATCTGAATACGGCCCTCGCTGCTGGCTTACTCGGGGGCTTGATGTCAGCTGGACGTTCATGTGGACGGATGGACGGATGGAAGAAAAGATGGGTGGGTGGGTGGATGATGGATGGGTGGGTGGATTGACAGGCAGATGAATAGATGTATCGGTGAGCAGACTGAGTGTTGGGGAATGGGTGGGTGATTAGGCAAATGCTTAGACGAACAGACAGAGGGACAGACAAATGGATGTAGGCGCACGGCTGGCTGCTCACTTGATCTCTGCCCTACTGTGCTTCCTCCTCTCTCACTCCTCTTCCACACTCACAATCTCAAAGTGTGGAGACTGACGGGTATCAGTCAGGACCAGAAGCATTCTTCCGAGGCTTGGTTTGGGCTTGATATTTGCATCAGTTTTAAGAGTACAGGAGCTGGCCGGCGCCGCAGCTCACTAGGCTAATCCTCCGCCTGTGGCGCCGGCACCCCGGGTTCTAGTCCTGGTCGGGGCACCGGATTCTGTCCCGGTTGCCCCTCTTCCAGTCCAGCTCTCTGCTGTGGCCCGGGAGTGCAGTGGAGGATGGCCCAAGTGCTTGGGCCCTGCACCCCATGGGAGACCAGGAGAAGTACCTGGCTCCTGCCTCCAGATTGGCACAGTGCCGGCCGTAGCAGCCATTTGGGGGGTGAACCAACGGAAGGAAGACCTTTCTCTCTGTCTCTCTCTCTCTCTCCATCTAACTCTGGATGTCAAAAAAAAAAAAAAAAAAAAAAGAAAAAGAAATACAGGAGTGATGCAACTGTTCCTTGTAGTACTTGCAAAGGCAAGAGGTGTCTTCACTCCTAAGGGGTTAGGACTCTGATTCTGTAGTAGAACAACGAGGTGCATCTGATATGCAAATGAACCTGGTCCAACTTCCTCCCTTTAATGTAGTCGTATGCATCCATTTCTCTTTTTTGGATTGTTCACCCATCTTCCACATGGGTGAACACTCTTGTCCATGTCACCATCACCCACTGCTTCAGTTCACTCAACAGTCTCAAAAGATTTATTTACTTCCACCTGCTGGTTCACTCCCCAGATGGCCACAACAGCAGAGGCTGAGTCAGGCTGAAGCCGGGAGCTTCATCCTCCATGTGGAAGAAACTGAGACCTGGACAAGGAAATGAACACAGCTAAGATTGCACAGTCTCTGAGTGCTGCTGTGGCGTAGGAGGTTAAACCTCCTGGCATCCCATATGGACACCGGTTTGAGTCCCGGCTGCTCCACTTCCAGTCCAGCTCCCTGCTGTGGCCTGGGAAAGCAGTGGAGGATGGCCCAAGTGCTTAGGCCCTGCACCCACGTGGGAGACCCAGAAGAAGCTGCTGGCTCCTGGCTTCGGATTGGCCCGGCTCTCCAGCCATTGCGGCCATCTGGGGAGTGAACCAGCAGATGAAAGACCTCTCTCTCTATCTTGGCCTTTTCTCTGTCTGTAACTCTGCTTCTCAAAGAAATAAATAAAATCTTTAAAAAAATGATTCCTCTGTCTCACTCTTGTCCATGTCACCATCACCCACTGCTTCAGTTCACTCAACAGTCTCAAACGATTTATTTACTTCCACCTGCTGGTTCACTCCCCAGATGGCCACAACAGCCGAGGCTGAGTCAGGCTGAAGCCGGGAGCTTCATCCTCCATCCTCATCTCCCATGTGGATGCAGGTGTCCAAACACCCAGGCCACCTTCTGCTGCTTTGCCCAGGACATTAGCAGGGAGCTGGCTCGGAAGTGGGACAGCTGGGTCTTGAACCAGTGCCTGTATGGGATGCCAGTGTTGTGGGAGGAGGTTTAACCCACTGCGCCACAATACCAGCAGCTCCAGTGATTCTTGCTGGATCTGGAGTTATGCAATCGTCATCGCTAACCCCAGAGCATTCCCATCGCTGGAAAAGAAACCCTTTACCTATTGGCAATCCCTCCCCCTTCCCCTGCCCCCAGTCCCTGGCAATTGCTGGTCTACTTTTATCTCTGTGGATATCAAAAGTGCCAAATATTTGTCTTTCTATATTTATTAACTTTTGCAAAAGTAAAAATAGCACAGGGCAGGTATTTGGCCTGACGGTTAAGATGCCCGTGTCCCATGTCGGAGGACCCAGGTTCGAGTCTCAGCTCCGGTTCCTGACTCCAGAGTCCTGCTATGCCCGCCCTGGGAGGCAGTGGTGATGACTCAAGCTGAGGTTCCTGCTGCCCATGTGGAGGACCTGGATTGAGCTCCCAGCTCCCTCTGGCTTAACCCCAGCCGTTACAGACTGCTGGGGAGCCATAGCAGGTGGAAGTTCTCTCTGTCCATCTGCCTGTGTTTCTCTGCCTTGCCCAAAACCCAAAAACCTAGACCTAGGACAGCCACTACACACTTCACAAAGTTTGTGTGTGTGTCTGGGCAGACAGACAGATGAATAGCACCTTGTGGGTAGATGAGGCATAGCTCATTCATCCACTCTAACTCATTCACTCAATGAATACAATTGTCTTTCAGTATGTGAGGGGGTTGGTCCCAAGAGTCCCTTCTATTTAAAGCGCAATATTTGCGTAGAACCTCCGCACACCCTCTCTATCTCTTTTTTTTTCCAAAGGGAAAATGTTTATTGACGGGGAAATCTGACAGGCAGGAGAGAAGGGCTAAAGAAGAGAGAAACAGTGGGGTTGAGAGAGAGAGAAGGAGGGAGAGAGATCAAGAAAGAGGGTGAAGAAAGAGAGTGATCTGGAGAGAGCGCCTGTGAGTGGAGCAGGTCCTGTTATGGCTTTGCAGGGGTGGGGTGGGGTGAGGGTGGGGCAAGGAAGGAGGAGCAGAGAGTCCCATTAGGTGGGGGTGGAGCTGACACCTGTGGTTGGGCCATCTGGTCACCTGGCTTGTAGCAATGGCGGCAGGGGCCAGAGCCTAGGAGGATGTCCAGGGTGTAGATTGAGCCACGGATAAGACCATGCCATTTAACCAACATTCCCCCCTTTTGTTTTTTCATAAAGCAAGTGTTCTATCGGATTACATCAGCCCCAAAAGTCCAGGAGGGTGGAGGGACGATGATCTGTCTTTTAGGGCTACTTCCGGCTCATATGGGGGTGACGAGTTACTCTCTGCTGGCATGGGGCACTGCCTCAAGCTGCGATCTCCTGGCGCACACCCTCTCTTAGTTGAGCCTCAAGCTGCGATCTCCTGGCGCACACCCTCTCTTAGTTGACTTACAATGCACAACACCAAGCTAATGTGAAGCAAACAGTTGTTACACTGTATTGTTTAGGGAGTGAAGGCAGAAAAAAAAAGTCGGTTTATGTTCAGTACATGTGCCAATTGTTTTCCGAATTTTGATTGAATGCATGGATGCAGAGCCCTCTGATAAGGAGGCCTGACTGTTCTTATTTGCATATTTTTACTATCAAGGGAAAGGGGATGCAGAGATAAATGTGATTTCTTGCTTTTGGGAGTCTGCCATCTAGTGGCAAAGAGAGGCATGTGCACCATTCACTGGGAGCAGAAGAAAATTAGAGTTGCGTTGGACAAGGGGGGTGGGGTGGGCGCTCAGACGGGAACCTGGAAAAGTTCAAGGGTGGACGGGATTCTGAGAGCCAAGGCCAGGAGGCTGGGAGGGCCTGGTATCAGATGGGGTCGCAGGAGACAGCCAGGACAGCCGTGCACTGTGTTCAAGACTTGTTAGTAGAGAGGCCACCGACTCTGGGAAGTGGGTAACCTAGCCAGACCTGCTCATGCCTGCAGGCAAGGACACCCTGCACCAGCTGGGAGATGTCAGGGTTTGTGCACATCCCCGCATTTATGTTTTTTTTTAATATTTATTTATTTTTTTGAAAGTCAGAGTTACAGAGAGGCAGAAGCAGAGAGAGAAAGAGAGGCGTCTTCCAGCCACACTCCCCAAATGGCTGCAATAGCCGGAGCTGGGTTGATCCGGAGCCAAGAGCTTCTTCCAGGTCTCCCAAGCAAGTGAAGGGGCCCAAGCACTTGGACCATCTTCTGCTGCTTTCCCAGGCCATAGCAGAGATCTGGATCGGAAGAGGAGCAGCCGGGACTTGAACCGGTGCCCATATGGGATGCCAGCACTGCAGGCGGTGGCTTTACCCACTGTGCCACAGTGCTGGCCCCTGTCCCCACATTTCTTGCACACCTTAGGTTGTTTTGCTTCCAATCACACAGATGGGGCTTATCTTCCCAGTGCAGAAGCCTTCAGAGGTGTGATCTGGGCTGAGGCTGGGAGAAACAAAGTGCAGGTGTGGGCGGACAGGCAGCTGACAGTGACGGGCGAAAGAGGGGAGCTGGGTGGGGGAGAGGAGGCACCCCGCTCACTGGAGAGGGGAGTGTCTCTGGGACCTGTCTCTACCAGGGACACTGGTAGAGAGGCTTTGAACCAAGGATGGCAAAAGCTGCAGGAATTTGGCATCCAGTTTTACAGTGAGACAGACATTCCCCCCTTCCCCGGGGGGCCTTTTGTGGTGGAGCCAGTGGCAGAGCGACATGGGGAAGCCCCCACCCCTCACAGCTACTGATCTGTTCCTCTTAGCATTGTGCCCCTTCTCTGAGTGAGTGCCCTGGGCTGGGGTTCAGATCTTAGGATACAGGAGGCCTGCCTCAGGGCCCATGGCAAGGAATGACCCTGCTGGAGCCAGCAGCCACAAAAGGTGGCTCAGGGGTGGCTCTTAGAAACCTGGCACAGCCCCTCTAGAGGAGGGGAACGCCATGGGCCCTGGTGGCCTCCTCAGCGTTGGCAGGAGGGGGCTGGGAGAACGTGGGTCTCCCGCGGGGGCTCCTGGGAATGTGAGGTGACTCCGAGCAGAGCCTTGGGTCGCCTTTCACTCCCTCAGCCAGTTCCTGGGGCCCTCCGGGGGAGGTCCTTGGTGATCCTGGGGGCGGTGTTGACCCCACCAAGAGCTGGGTGTGTGCTGGGACTTTTCCCGAGACTCCTCATAGGCCCCCTCCCCACCCGCTTCGCGGGGCCCTCACTGGACGGTGCACAGAGCACACCACCCGCAAAGCCAAGGCCGGTTCACATCGGCCTCCAGCCCTCTCCGGTTCCCACTGGGGTCGGGCCTGGCTGCGAATTCTGGAATCTTCTATAACTAGTCTTTGGGAATGTTTGTGCCTCTGAGCCCCACCTGGAGGCACGAACCACATGTACAGAGCCGCTGGCGGGCCCAGGTGTGAGGGTCCACCCTTCAGGACACCTCTTCATCAAGACCCCGAGGGGTCAGCCAAGGGCAAAGGCGGGAGGCGGAGATTCGGAAAGACCTGCGAGCTCCAGGTAGCGTAGATCTCACCTGGCGTACGAAGTAAGTTAGGACGAGCCCCGCCCACCCTCCGGCGCGCCGGGGCGGGGCTCCGAGCCACGCCCACCAGGGCGGCCTATCGTCGTGTGGGGGCGTGGCTATGCTAATGAGGCCGGGAGAGCTGAGCGAGCCGCTGCTGCCGCTCCGCCCGAGCCCCGGCGAGGCGACCGCGGACCGCGGCGGTGGCCATGGCCCGGGCGCTGGCAGGTCTGGCCGCGGACTTACAGGTCCCGCGGGCCGCGCCCAGCCCGGACTCGGACTCGGACACCGACTCGGAGGATCCGAGTCCGCGGCGCAGCGCGGGAGGCCCGCTGCGCTCGCAGGTCATCCACAGCGGACACTTCATGGTGTCGTCGCCGCACAGCGACTCGCTGACCCGGCGGCGCGACCAGGAGGGGCCCGTCGGACTTTCCGACTTCGGGCCGCGCAGCATCGACCCCACACTCACTCGCCTCTTCGAATGCTTGAGCCTGGCGTACAGGTGAGGGCCGCTCCGGAGAGCCCCGCGCCCAGCTCAGGCCCAGCCCCCGGCTGCACCCCGAGACTCCAGTCACACTCCGGGCACCTTCTTTCCCCGGACCCGGGTGTCCCCTGACCCCGCTTCAGCCTACGCACCCCCCCCCCCATGGGACCTGTGCACCCCAGGCTTCCATTCAGGCCGCCGTTACCTCTTGCTCGGGCGCACGCACCTGCCTTCCGCCTCGACCTCCGCAGGCCCACGACGCGCTCCTCTCCCCGCTCCAGACAAACGCCAGGCATCGCTGGCGCTCCCAGAAGCTTGGGCCACCCCCGCCGGTGCCCGCCCTCCTCCTGGGACCACCATTTGGGCACCTGTCGATACCCCGAATGGCGCCCGTGGTGGCCGCAGTGCACAGCCCCTATGTCCGACGCCGACCCAGACTCTCGTCCATCGCGTCCCCAGCGCCCGGACCCCTCCTTCTTGACCTGCTAGGTCACGGGTGGCGGGAGGAGAGCGCCTGCCCCAGGCGGGCCAGAGAGGCTGTGCACGCCGAGGTCCCGCAGGAGGCGCGCGGGTCGGGTGCTGGGGGAGGCCTGGGCTTCCCCGCACCAGTCTGAGCGCCTCCCGTGGCCTGGGGTCCCTGCCGGCCGCTCCCCAGGACTTCTGCTCCACGCCCTGCGCCCCTCCGGAGGGCGCGAACCAGGGTCCTGGCCCAGAGCCCTGGAGCAAAGTTCCTCGGAGCTGAGGGACCAGGATAAATTATCAACCGAAGACCTTAGGGAAGCGAGGGGGGATCGGCGGGCCTTGATCTTTCCTCTGCAAATAGCCCTCTTCCTCCGCGGCGCCTCCTCCCCTTCTGAGAACCGCTGGCTACCGAGGGGCGCGGACCACGGAGGAGCAATGCCTGCCCCTGGCCGCATTGGCCCAGCCCAGACCCCATTGGCTGGAGGCGACGTAACCTTGGCCCACACGTTCTGGCCCCGGGCCCAGGTCATGTTGCAACCTGATAGTCCAGGACGCCAGACCTATGTGGAAAGTTCAAATTCCCGTCCCTTTCCCCCTCCCCTCCCTCCTCCCCGGACATCACGGGACTGCTTGGGACAGGGCATCTGAGGTCCCGGCACTAGGGATGAGCCCTTCTCCCCACACTCCCACCCACTGCCCCCACTTCATCTTCCTGCTTTGCAGTGCTATGCACCTGCTCTGCTGGGACTGGCACACCTGTGTCCCACCCCAGGCCAAAGGGTGATCAAAAAGGGGAGGGTGGGGGAGGGGGTGAGACAAGCCCCAGTGCACCCCAGAACTGCCACCCCTGAGTCACCAGCAGGAGGATGGAGCCAGGGGCAGCTGGAGTGGGCAGAGACTGTGTGTTTTCCCACTCAGAACATTCAACCTCTGGTCTTCCCCAGGGTGCAGACCCCAGCATCAGGGAGGGGAGTGGCTCAGTCTCGGAGGGGCCTTTGGATTCCCTGCCCCCACTTGGCGGAGGGAAAATGATGAAACTCAGACTGGGTCAGTGTTTAAGCCCTCAAAGCACGCCCCCCCCCCCCCAGTTATAGGGGTTTCCCTGGAACAAGAGATGGCAGAAGTCCAGTGTCCCGTGTGGGACAAAAAGTCCAGGAGGTGGTGGGAGGTGCTCTGGCCTGCAGAGGTGGCCGCCTTTGACCTCCCGCGGGGCAGTGTGGGCAGAGGCAGGACTTTCCAGGAGGCTGTGTTCCACGGCCTGCGTGGGCGGACGCCCGGGGGCTGGGTTGTAGGGGGGAGTTCTGGGCGCTCCAAGGAAGCACTTGTTCATGGTCAGAGCTGACTGCCCAATGCAGACACGGACCTCAGGCTGTCGGCAGGGGCGGGGCGGGGGGTGGTGGAGCAAGCAGGAAAGGAGACCCTACCAGGTATCGAGGGCGGGGAGGGGTGCGGTACCTGAACCAGAAGTCCCTACGCTTTTTCCCTCAAGGGTCTCCAATTTTTTGAGCCATCCCAAGAAGGTCCTTGCATTGGTTCTAAGCTTCTGGCTCCAGGCCTCTCCTCCCCCCCCCCCTAGCCTGTCTCCCCTGTCTCCTGTTGAGACAGATGGTGTTTATCTAACTCCAGGGGGGAAGGGGCTGGGGCGCTGGGCTTACCACTGCATTTGGGCAATGAGCCCTATCATGCCCTCCCCACCGCTGCTACCCCAAAGCAAACACAGGAGCTTGGAGACCAGAGAGGAGAAGGGACCAATGACTCACATGCCCAGGGGACAGTGGGAGAAGGGGCCGAGGAGTCAGACTGGCACCCCCACCCCTTGACCCCCCAGCATGGGAGACGGGCCCCTGGACACAGCGGGCCTGGCTTCCCCTGGCACTGGGGCCTCGGTGTTTCCCACTGAGCAAGGGGTGGAGGCGGGCACAGGGGACTCGCGCACTGCCCTGGCTCACAGCCCCTGAAGAAGGAGGGAGGGAGAGCCGGGCCGACTTCCTGGAGGCAGCAGACTTGGCCCGTGACTCTCAGGCCCCTGGGTGTCAAGCCCCACCCCCGTGGACTGGATGGACCACTAGGATTAGGCTCAGGGCAACATCTCCCCAGCACCTTTCTTGGGGGTCCTGGGGATCCATTGTCTTACACACACACACACACACACACACACACGCCCTGCACTGTGCCCGGATTGCCACAGGGCACAGGCCAAGCGGTGACTGGCAGCTCTCAGGCCACCTCTGCTCTGTCCAGGCAAACTGGCCCCGAAGCCACAAGGCTGGGACGGCCCCAAGCCTGCCCCTTGCCCTTCCCAACTCTCTCCTCTCTCTCTCTCTCTCTCTCTTTTTTTTTTTTTTTTTTTTTTTTGACTCTTCTTAGTAAGAAAGGGGCCTGAGAACTGTCTCCAGCCAAGCCTACCAGACAGCGCTGGCCCGGCCAAGGACTGGGCTCATCCACAGTCCGGGCCTGGCCGTCTCTCCTGGTGGGACGCTCTGAGCCCAGGGCTGACCCCGGGGCCACGGTTGCGGGCAGGTTAGATGAGGGGCATTGGTGGTGGTCCCTGGTCCCTGGCCCCTGGCCCCTGGCAGCCCCTGCACAAGCTCCCGGCCGCGCGTGTCTGACCCGCCTGCTCTCTTCCCGGCCACAGCGGCAAGCTGGTCTCCCCAAAGTGGAAGAACTTCAAAGGCCTCAAGCTGCTGTGCCGAGACAAGATCCGCCTGAACAACGCCATCTGGAGAGCCTGGTACATCCAGTGTGAGTGGGGCAGCACGGCGGGCGGGGGTGGGGGGCGCCCCTGGCCAGCTCCCGGCCCCCCAGAGGGGTGAAGGGCATATCGTCCCCAAGGGCGCTTTCCGCTGGAGGTTCAGATTTGGGGAACTGTTCAAGGCCCGTTCGCGGGTCCCCTTCGTCCACACGGGTGCCTTGCACGCCCGGGCATGGGGTGGGCACTGGACGCTCTTGGGGACCATTGCATCACTCCTCAGAGAGATCACTGACCCTGAGCCGACCTCTCCCACCTTTTCCTTGACGCTGTCACTCAACACCTAGCCAGTGCCCGCCTTGGAGATTTGGGAAGAGGGGCACCCCACCCCTCCGCCGCTGCCAGAGAGGCCATGGTGGGTCGTGGAAGCGATTCTGGGCTTCAACTCCTCTTGGAGCTGGTTTGCCAGCCAATCTCTGCCCCCTTGCTGGCTGTGTGACTTCAGGCAGGTGGCCTAACCTCTCTGAACTCTCCTCATCTCTAAAGCAAGGCCAGTGGTCCTACCTGCCATGCTTGGTATGAGATGGCACTAAATCCCTGTTCCATAGTGGATGCATCCCTGTAGGAGGTCACATTCATTCATCTGGGGACACCCCAGTCCTGAGGCAGGCAGCCCTGGGCTGGGACCCTGTCCAGTACAGTTAGGTCCAGCGCTGAGCCGGGGACATACTCCCGCGGTGAGGGGGGAGGGCAGCCCACATGCTGTTGTCTGTCCTGGCCCCCGCTGGCCTCCATCCAAGCAGAGAGAGAGGGTGTGAGTTTTCTGGTTCCTGTCCATCTGCGTGTTGGGCAGCTCCACAAATCCACGGGATTAGAGACTTCCTAGCAACCCTGGGAGATCCGTCTGACGGGCTCCCATTCTGTGGAGGAGCCACTGAGACCCAGAGAGTGAGCGATTGCTCGTTCAGGTTCACCAAGCAGAGCAGGAGCAGCCTCGGGGGGCTGGCTGGCCGGCCGGGGTTCTCCCGCTCAGAGCCCAGTGCTCCCGGCTGGCTGAGAACACAGCGCCTGGCAGAGCCAGGACTGAGGTGTGCAAGAGCAGATGGCTTTCTGGATGTCTCCTCTGGGCCTCTGCTGTTCCTGAGTCCTTCAGGCAGGCCCTGGCAAAGCTGGGAAGCTGAGAAGCCGGGGCGGGGCAGGGGGGAGTCAGTGTGCCCCCTCCCCATCAGCTGCCTGGGACACACACCCATCACTCTGCTGAGCCGCGGTGCCTCCTTCCCCCCAGCCCAGACAGACCTCCCTCCGCAGCAGTTACTACTCAGGTTGCTGGCAGCCCCCAGGCTGGGCACGCCCTATCTATGTGGCCTCAGTTGTCTTTGCTGATCTGTAAAATGGGTATAAGTGTAGGTCTGAGGGCTCGCTGGAGGCAAGGAGTGATGATGATAACGATGGTGGTGGTGGTGACAGCTCACAGCGGGCACATGAGAAACAGCAGGACCCCCCCCACAACGACAAAGGTTTGGAAATGAACTTCAGGGGAGGGGGCTCAGCTGGGAAGGCCCTGCCACCCCCTCTCTGCAGGCTCCCGGCCCCCAGCTCCTGTCCTGGTCACCCCCACACTCAGCTCCCAGGGCACTTTGCACTCCTCCCCCTCCCGGGCAGGCGGGAGGACTTTCCACCTTGCGCTGTCTGTTGTTTGTTTGCTCTCCTTATCTCTGCACACAACTGGAGCTGCGAACAGCACCCTGCTTCAGCTCTGTATCCCCCTGTATCCCCATCTCAGTATCTGTCCCTGAGAAAGGCTTAGGCGGCCAACTTATCAGCATTCAACAAAGCCTGCCCCCCCCCCCAGCCCCAGGAAGCCACAGTGTCGCAGCCCTTCTGTCCAGAACACGGGCTGCCCAGGCCTGGGCAGGGGGCAGCCAGGCTGCGCCCACTCAGCCCTTCGTCGGCGGCTCGCTTCGTCCTCGCTGGTGCTCGCTTCTTCACTGGGGGAAGCGGGGAGCCCTCCCTTGCTCTCAGCCCTGAGAGTCTGCACCCCCACAGGCTCATCCCCTTTACTTTCTGTCCAAGCCAGTCCCAGCAGCCAGGACCAAGCCCCCGCCCCTCCGTCGGGTCCTGCAGAGCTTTGTAAACGGTGCCAAAGGTCTGGCTAGGGGTGGGCGTTACAGCAGCAGCTAACACACCGCTAGAGCTCTGGGTTCCGGCTTCCCGCTAATGTGCACCCTGGGAGGCAGCGTGTGATGGCTCAAGGACCTGGGTCCCTGCCACCCACGTGGGAGACCCGGATGGAGCTACAGGCTCCTGGCTTCAGCCTGGCCCAGCCCTGGCTGTTTGCAGGCATTTGGGGGAGTGAACCGGCAGATGAGAGATGTCTCTGTGCCTTTCAAATAAGTTAAATTAAAAAAGAAAAGTCGCCGGCGCCGTGGCTCAATAGGCTAATCCTCCACCTTGCGGTGCCGGCACACCGGGTTCTAGTCCCGGTCGGGGCGCCAGATTCTGTCCCGGTTGCCCCTCTTCCAGGCCAGCTCTCTGCTAAGGCCAGGGAGTGCAGTGGAGGATGGCCCAGGTGCTTGGGCCCTGCACCCCATGGGAGACCAGGAAAAAGCACCTGGATCCTGGCTCCTGCCATCGGATCAGCGCGGTGCGCCGGCTGCAGCGGCGGCCATTGGAGGGTGAACCAACGGCAAGGGAAGACCTTTCTCTCTCTGTCTCTCTCTCTCACTGTCCACTCTGCCTATCAAAAAATAAAAAAAATAAAAAAGTCCCGGCCCGCGCGTGGCTTACTAGGCTAATCCTCCACCTGCGGTGCTGGCACACCGGGTTCTAGTCCCGGTCGGGGCACCGGATTCTGTCCTGGTTGCTCCTCTTCCAGTCCAGCTCTCTGCTGTGGCCCGGGAGTGCAGTGGAGGATGGCCCAAGTGCTTGGGCCCTAAGCTCCTGGCTCCTAGCTTTGGCTCAGCGCGGTGCGCTGGCCGCAGCAGCCATTGGTGGGTGAACCAATGGAAAAGGAAGACCTTTCTCTCTGTCTCTCTCTCTCTCACTGTCCACTTTGCCTGTCAAAAAAAAAAAAAAAAAGTCCCGATGCGTGTCATGTTCTAGCGGCTCCCTCCTTGGGTCCCCTTGGGTCCTCATTAGTCACAGAGGAAGCCGGCAGGGGGCCCCAGGGGGGACTCCCCGAGATCGTCCCCGCCAAGGCTCAGCAATTGTTCTGTCCATCAGAATGACTGTGTGCCCAGCTCTGTGCTGGAAGCAGAGAAATGATGCTGGAAGCACCCTGGGGGGCTTGGAGGGCAGGGAGGTCTTCCTGGAGGAGGGGCCCCCGTCCTGCAGGGTAGGGAGGGGAGTGTCCTGTGGAATCAGACCAGAGGGTGGGCTGTGTGGCTTCCAGGAGGGGCAGGCGGGGCAAGCACGTGGCACCCAGACTCCGGGATGAGCCATGGAGGGCTCCAGACCCGCACTGACCGGGCAGATGGGTTGGAGACGGTGGGGCTGGCATCAGGGAGGCGCTGGGCAGGCTTGAGGCCAGCTCGGGAGGGTGGGCCTCGGAAGAGACATCACAGATCCTAGGGCACTGAGCCGCCAGGTCTGTGGCTTAGGCAGAGGACGCTGGGAGCTGGGGACCAGCTTTGGTGGCAAGTGTTGGGACTTCCTGTTGGAGGGACCTCGGGAAACTGGATGTGGGGCTGGGGCCGGGGAGGGTGGCCTGAGAGAGGCTGGGGGCTGGGCTTTGCGGGGCAGCCAGGACAAAGCCGGGGGGGGGGGGGCAGGCAGGAAAGCAGGGAGGGGGCAGCTGCTGGGGTTGGGGAAGAGCCTGGGAGCTGGGTGAGTGCAGCAGGTGCAAGTGCCAGTGGGAGCTTTGGGGGTGGCCCAAAGGGAGCAAGCCTGGGGTGAAGTCAGTACTGCAGATGGGGGCGGGGGTAGGGCTCCCCGAGGTGGTGGACCTGGCCTGGGGCGTCAGTGGTGGTGGTGGGGAGCCTGCTGCGGGGACTCCAGCCTGGCCAGGACCTTCTTGGGGCAGCTCACTTCCTGTGGCCCCACAGCTGGAAGCTCCCAAGCTCCGGGGGTTGGGGGCGGGCACAGAGGTGTGGGAAGTCAGTGCATACCTGGAGGAGGAAGATCTGGGGGGGGGGGGGTTAAAGCAGGCAAGAAGGCTTCCCAGAGGAGGCGGCACCAGCAGGTTTTCGTGGGGTGCTGCTTGAGAACCAGTGCCCTTGGGCGGGGAGATGCAAGGGCTGGGGGCGCCCTGACCCGGCCCGGTTCCCTCAGATGTGCAGCGGAGGAAGAGCCCCGTGTGTGGTTTCGTGACCCCCCTGCAGGGGCCCGAGGCGGATGAGCACCGGAAGCCGGAGGTAGCGGGGACCCGGGACCCTCCCCCTGCAGAGGGGCAGCGAGGGGCGGGAGCTGGGGGCGGGGTGCCCGGGCCGCCTTCTCTCTGAGCCCCCTCCCCCTGGACCCTCCCCAGGCCGTCGTCCTGGAGGGAAATTACTGGAAGCGGCGGATCGAGGTGGTGATGCGAGAGTACCACAAGTGGCGCATTTACTACAAGAAGCGGGTCAGTGGCCAGTCCAGGGACACCCCCCCAACACCTCCCCCCACCCACAGTGCCCCCTGCCGGCCGCGGCCCAGCCCACTCGCCTCGCGCCTTCTGTTGCGTTCCTGGAGGGCGACAGCGCCACCGTGCGGCCACGCGGACTCCTCGCAGCCTGCTGCATCCTCTAGGGTCTGGGTTTGGGGGGAACTCCCGAGGCCGACCGAGGGCTCGCGTTTTGTGGGGGGCGAGAGCAAGGAATCGAGGGTCCGACTCTGTGTTCCTGCAGCTCCGGAAGTCCAGCAGAGAAGGGGACCTCCTGGCTCCCAAGCAGGTGCGTGCAGAGGGTGGACAGCTTCAGCCTCGGTGGACAGGGCAGTGAGGGGACCAGCCAGGGACCTGGGGTTCACTGTGCTCTATTAGTGGAGCACTTCTCCCCTTGGGAGGCCGCAGAACTGGGAGGACCCCCCCAGGCCACTGGGCAAGTGGAGGGAGGCCGGGGGGTGCCGAGGGAGCTAAGGGCTGGGCCCCAACCCTCCCCACCCCCCAACACAGGTATAAAGGGGCAGGAAGGGGTCCTCTTTCAGACCAGGATACCCCTTGGGGGAGCTGGTAGGGGCCCACGAGATGACCTTGGCCTTCCAGGTGGCCAACTGGGTCCTGCAGGGACAGAGGAGGAGGGGCAGATGTGTGTGAGGGTGTGTGGCTCTGGCTGAACCCCCCACAGGGGTGACCCAGAGGGCCGGGCGGTGAGTGCTCTGTCCCACCAGCCGGAAACGGGGTGGCCGCCGCGGGAGCGATGGTGCCAGCAGCTCTTCTCCAGCGTGGTGCCGGTGCTGCTGGGGGGCCCCGAGGAGGAGCCAGGCGGCCGGCAGCTGCTGGACATCGACAGTTTCTTGTCCGACATCTCCGACACACTCTTCACCATGACTCAGCCGGGGCCCTCGCCCCTGCAGCTGCCCCCCGAGGATGGTGAGGGCCGGGGTGGGTGCTGGGGGACGGGAGGGGGGCCGAGGGAGGCCGAGGCCTGTGACGATCCAGGCCGCTCTCTGCCTGCTGGCCCCGACGGTGCACTACTGCCCCCTGCAGCCTACGTGGGCAATGCTGACATGATCCAACCGGACCTGACACCCCTGCAGCCCAGCCTGGATGACTTCATGGAGATCTCAGGTGGGCGGGGCCCTTCCGGGGGTGGGGTGGGGTGCAGGAGCAGGGTCAAGTACAGGAAAGCCTTGGGTTGACTGTCAGACCTCAGGCCTGTCCCAGGCAGGTGGCCTGGGTGGATTCTGAAGAATCTTCCTGTTCGCCTTTAAAATATAGACTGATTGATTGATTTGAAAGTCGGAGAGAGGAAGATAGAGATCTTCCATCTGCTGGTTTGCTTTCCAAGCGGCAGCAATGGCCAGGACAGAGCCAGGCTGAAGCCAGGAGCTTCTTCTGGGTCTCCCACGTGGGTACAGGGGCCCAAGCACTTGGGCCATCTTCCGCTGCTTCCCCAGGTGCATTAGCAGGGAGCAGTGTAGGAAGTGGAGCAGCCGGGAATTGAACTGGCGCTCAGGCGGGATCTGGCATTGCAGGTGGTGGGCTTAACCCTTTAATGTGCTTGTTTGAGAGGCAGAGAGACAGGACAGACAGAACTTCCATCTGCCGATTTACTCCCCCAATGTCCTCAACAGGACCAGGGCCAGGGCCAGAAGCTGGCCACTCGATCCAGGTCTCCCACGTGGGCGGCGGGGACCCTGTTATGTGAGCCTTGCCTGCTGCCTCCCAGAGTCTACATGAGCAGGGAGCCAGAGCCAGGAGCCAGAGCCAGGCACGCGGCTTTGGGCTGTGGCCGTCTTAACCTCCATCCTGAACAGGTGGCATGTAACCATTTGGGAAAACCTACTTAAACCAAGAATGTCCCTTTGGACCCACAAAGTTCGCCTCTAGATCATTTTCATGTGCAAATAGTTCTTGGGGGGAGTGTGGGAGTTTAGAGCAGTGGGTACGGCACTGCTTAGGGCACCTGCACCCCACATCAGCATTCAAGTCCTGGCTGCACCACTTGCCATCCGGCTTCCTGCTAATGCGCACCCTGGGAGGCAGCAGGTGATGGCTCAAGTCCTTGGGCCCCTGCCGCCCACGTGGGAGACCTGGATGGAGCTCCTGGCTCCTGGCTTCAGCCTGGCCCAGCCCTGGCTGTTGTGGGCATTTAGAGAGTGAATCAGTGGATGGAAACGCTTTCTGTGTCTGTCTGTCTCTCTGTCTACCCCTCAATTCAAAAGCAAGCGTTTAAATAAAATAGTAAGTTCCCCAGCCTCCCCCGCAGGGCCACCAAGTCCATGGCTGCTCCTGCTGGTTGCGGAGGGGGTCACACATGCCCTGGTTCTCACAACAGTCTCTGCCCCACTGAGCTGTAGATGTCAGGCGGACGTCAGGGCTCGGCCTGTCTCACCTGCGGCCTAGGGGACCAAAACAGGGTCCCTGGGATAGAGGCTCAGTTTCGGTAATTCCCAACCCCTCCCCCTCCCCCTCGCCCAGGGTGCTGTCAGTCAAGAGGTGGCGGCCTATAGGGTGGGGACTTGAAGCCTATGGGGGCGGGGACTAGGGAATGAGGAACCGCCCCCAGCCCTGAGCCGGGTGGGGGCTGCTGGGGGCAGAAGTCTTGATGGCCGTGCCCCGGGAGCAGAGCGGCCTGCGAGAGCAGGAGCCCTGGGTGGGCACCCAAACCCTCGCCACAGGTAGGAGCTGGTCTGGGGCTGGGAATCAACTGTCAATCCAGGGTGGCTGCTGGGTGGGGGCGGCTATGGGTCACAAAGAACAGTAGGCCTGGTGCGGCCCCCTGGAGCGAGCACTGTGTGCACTGCCGCTCTGAGTGTCCCCAGGGGCCCCTCCCTGGGGAGGTCAGGCTGGAAACCCAGGGAGGGGCCAGGAGCCGCGGCGGGGGCACACTGGGTGAGGGGAGGCCTTGGAGGGGCTCAGGGCTCAGTGGGTGGCTGGGCCAGGAAGTGACTGCCCCAAGGTAGGGTGGGGACAGCATGGGCTGTCCATGGTCAGGGGACGGCTGGAGGCTCAGGTCTGGGGCGGGCTTGCTGTGTGTGTGGTGGGCAGCTACAGTGAACTGGAGCCTGGGCCCCCCAAGATGGTGGGACCCACAGTCCCAGGGTCCCTCAGTCCCGGGTGGCATCAGTGACCCCTGGCCCTGTCCCACCCAGTCCCTCTATTTTATTGGACCGGCACAGAGACAGATCTCCCTGGTTCACTCTCCGAATGCCCGCGACAGTCAGAGCTGGACCAGGCAGAGTCAGCAGCCGCAAGCTCCAGCCAGGTCTCCCACACGGGTGGCCGGGACCCAAGCGCCTGCTGCCTTGCAGGGTGCACATTAGCAGGAAGCTGGAGCCAGGAGCCGGGACTGGGATCCAGGCCCTCCCGGACACGGGATGTGAACTTCTGGGGGTGGGGGGGGCAGCTGAGCCGCAGCACCAAAGGCCCACAGCAGCCGTGTCCGTCCAGTCCCTCGGTGGACAGCAAGGGGCCACCTCCTAGCCCTGTGCTGAGGAAAGACACATACACACACACACACACACACACACACACACACACGGCACAGGGCATGGGGCAAGGTCAGCTCAGCTCAGCACAGCTCAGCTCTAGACGCCGGGAGGCGACGCCAAGGGGAACAGACGCTACATGCAGACAGCACGCTGACCCTCCCAGAGTCGGCCCCTTGGCCCCTCGGGCCCCACATCCTGGCAGAGCTGTCAGCTGCACGCACGCCCACACACGCACACACGCACATGTGTTGGACACCCCCGGGTCCTGGGTCCCAGTCCCAGCTGTGACTTTACTCAACCCATTCCTGGTGTCCTTAGCTGAGGTGGGGGGAGGGGAGACTCTCTGGGTTGGGGTGGGGGGCTGGAAGGGCAGAGTGAGGGCCCCCGGAGGCCTTGGGAGCTGGCGCGGACCATGGCTGGTCGGGTCAGAGAAAGGTGGCCGGAAGGGAGCGGGTAGGCGGGTGGCGCCCCGGCCCGGGATGTGGTCAGCCAGCTGCTTCCCAAAACCAGAATAGCCTAAGACTTACACAACCCGCACCCCAAACAATCCGGCCGCCCTCCTCCCCAGCGCCTCGGGCCTCCCGGCCCCCTCCCACTCCCACTCCCGCCCCACCCGACTGTCAACCCCCTCATAACACCCTGCTCTTGACCTCACAGTAAACCTAGCTGGTCCCAGCGCCTCTGACCCCCTGACCTCGCTCACTTCTAACTCACCCCGAACCCATGCTGCCTTAGGGTGCCGCAGCCCCCCACTCTGCCCTCTCTGCACCCCCTTCCTGGGCCTCCAGCAGAAACTGGAGTAGGGGGCAGACAGGGGCCGAGGATGGGGGCCCATTGGGTTTCTGGGGGTCTCTGCTTACCGCCCCCGCCATGCCCACCCCAGTCCAGCCTCTGTCGCCGCTTCCCGTGAGTGAGACAGAAACGCCCCCAGTTTCACAATCTCCTGTGTAAGCCCCCCCTTTTCCCGCCAGCACCCCCACCCCAGCCCCGGGGCCAGCCTGATGCCCTCTCTCCGCCCACTGCCTCCCAGCCCCCGCAGGAGCCCTAAGTGCCACCTCCCTGTGTGACTCAATTACAGATTTCTTCACCAACTACCGGCCCCCGCAGACTCCTGCGCCCCCGAGCCTCCCCGAGCCCCCCAGCTTCGGCCCCATGGCTGATTCCCTCTTCAGCAGCGGGGTCCTGGGCCCCGAGGTGCCCCCAGCCTCCACAGGTCCGACCCAGCTCTCAGCACACCACCGCCTGCAGGTGAGCCCACCTGGGTGAGAGCTGACCCCAGGGCCCTGCCTGGGTCTCGGCGTCCACCTGGGCAGGGAGGACCCTGGGAAGCAGAACTGGACACGAGGGAGGTTGGGAGGGAGGCTGGGGAGGAAGGCTTCCTGGAGGAGGGGGAATTGTGGGCCTCGGTGGGAAGAGACGGGCAGAGAGCAAACCAGGGGCAGAGAGGGCAGGGAAGCTGAGCCTACAGGTTCAGGGCTTGGGGAACCCTCATTTTGGCTCGAGAGCTCCAGTCGCGCTTGACCTATTGTCCCCCTCGCTGTCACACCCTTCCCCGTCCCGGGCAGATCTCAAGGCTGTTAGAGTGGCCCACTGAGGAGGTCTCTTTCCTCCTCCCTTGCTGGAAGAAAGGGCAGTGTTTTGCTCACCAACCCTGGCCACCGTCCAGGTGCACAAGCGCACCCAGGTAGTGCCTGTGCAGTGAGCGAGCAGGCTGGGGGAGGAATGGGAGATGTGCTGTGGCCAGCGGGGGACTTAGCATAGCAGGGAGTGGCCAGTGGCATGGACGGGCTGCTGCCTGGATTCCAAGATGCATTGCTTGGTGTCTCCATGAATGGGCCGGTGGGCAGGTGAGAGGCTCGGGGGGGGGGGGCGGGGTGCCCAGGTGGCTCACGGATGGGCGGATCGCTGATGGATGGGTTGACGGATGAGTGACAGGTAGTGGGGCTGGGGCAGGGAGAGGCAGGTGAGTGAGCTCCATGAGGAGGGGGGTGCCTGGGTGGAGAATGGATGGATAGAGCCTGGGTGGGTGGACTGGTCCGTGGGCAGACTGGCGCAAGCGTTAGGAGATGGGCTGCTCGTCGGGGCGATGAATGGAAGGCAGGAAACCTGCTGACTTGTGTCGAGATGCACTCCCCTCCGCTCACCAGAGTAGACTCTCCCTGCTGTGTGTTGTGTATGCGTGTGGGACTGCATGTGCATGTGTGCATATGTGTATGACTTCATGCATGTATACGTATGTGTGCGAGTGTGTGCATGTGTGTGTGTGTTGGAAGGCAGGGGTTATTTCCCCTCTCCCCCCACCAGTGTCCAATCTACACTTCACCAGGGCAGGAGCTGTGTGGGGGCTGCAGGGCCCACTCTGCTCTCTAACTCTCTGTCCACCCCTCTGCCCCCCAACAAGGCTCGGAGCAGCTGCCCTGGCTCCTTGGACCCCAGTGCCTTCCTGAGCTCTGACTTCCTCCTTCCTGAAGACCCCAAGCCCAAGCTGCCGCCCCACCCTGCGACCCCACCTCTCCTCCAATGCCCCAGCCTTGCCAAGGTGCCCGGCCTGGAGCCCTGCCCCCCGGCCCCCTTCCCTGCCACGGCGCCCTCGCAGGCTGCTTTGCAGCAGGGAGAGTCTGTCTTCCCGCCCAGGTTCCCTTTCCTGACTGCCCCTCCTGCCCCTCCTGCCCCAGGCGTGTCCCCGCTGCCTGCTCCCACCCCCTTCCTGCCCACCCCCCAGCAGGTGCAAGGCCCTGCCCCCACCACTTTCCCCCTGGGCCACCTCCCCGCTGGGTACCCAGAGCCTGCCTTCGGGCCTGGCTTCGCAGTGCCTCAGGGTGTGCGGCCCAGATGCAAGCCCCCCACCACATCCCTTGGGGGGCGGAAAGCCAGCCCCCCAACCCTGGCCCCTGCCACGGCCAGGAGCAACAACCCCTGTCTCACGCAGCTGCTCACTGCAGGTGAGACCCGGAGCAGAGCGGCCAGAGGGGGAGGAGTGGACCAGGCATGGGAGGGGAGCTGGGGGCAGGCCCAGCAGGGAGGGGTGTGGAGGAGGCAAGGAGTTAGGGACCTCGGCCAGCTGTGCCTGAGAGGACTGAGGTCGCAGTCCTGAGCAATGATGGGGCTTGGGCCAGCCTGCGCAGCCCTCACGGTCCTGCCTGTGTACAGCCAAACCTGAGCACGCCCTGGAGCCACCGCTGGCCCCCGGTGCTCTCCTCCAGCCCACGGAGTCCCCCGTAAGTTGGTGGCCACTGGGAGGGAGGTGGGGGGGGGCCCGGGGACTCTCCCCACCCCCTAACCCTCTGCCCTGCTCCACCGCAGCAGGAGCCCACCCCTGAATTCTCCTGCGCCTTCTATCCCCCGGCCCTGGCCCCTACGCCACCCCGGCCACCGCCAGGCCCCGCTGCCCCGGCCGCTCCCAGGCCCCTGATTGTCCCCAAGGTGGAAAGACTTTCGCCCCCGGCACCCAGCGGTAAAGAGGGGTCCCAGGGACTCTAAGAGACGGAGAGGCTGAGGGGGACAGGGCAGTGGGACCCCCCCACCTGTGTGTCGGTCTGTCTGTGGGCCCCTCTGTCCCCGCTACAGGCAGTGAGCGGCGGCTGTCAGTGGAGCTCAACTCCGCGCCCTGCCAGGCGGCCCTGAGCCTGCGAGTCTCTCCCGCTCAACCCATCCTGAGCCGCGGCCGTCCAGACAACAAGGTGGGGGCGTCGTCCCCCTGGCTCCGAGCCCGGGTCTGCCACCCCCAGGCTCGCCCGGGCCCCCGCCTGGGCTCACCCGGTGTCTGCTCCCCAAGACCGAGAGCCGGCGCATCACGCACATCTCTGCGGAGCAGAAGCGGCGCTTCAACATCAAGCTGGGGTTCGACACGCTTCACGGCCTTGTGAGCACGCTCAGCGCCCAGCCCAGCATCAAGGTGCAACCCCCATGCCCGGGCCGGCGCCCCCTGCCCACCGCCACCACGGGGCCCCTTCCTGCACCTCCATGCCCGAGACCGCGTCCGCACGCTCTGCGGTCTCCTCCCGCCCCGCGCTGTGCAACGGGTGGGTCCCCCCGACACACACACGTACACCCCGGGTCCGAAGAGACGGCCCCCAGCGCCTGAGCGCCCCCTGCTGGCGGCCGCAGGTGAGCAAGGCCACCACGCTCCAGAAGACGGCCGAGTACATCGTCATGCTGCAGCAGGAGCGCGCGGCCATGCAGGAGGAGGCCCAGCAGCTGCGCGACGAGATCGAGGAGCTCAACGCCGCCATCAAGTAGGCAGGGTCCCTCTGGCGGGCGCCGTGGCCTCCTGGGGAGGGCCGGGACTGTCTGCCTCCCAGCCCTGAGCGCGCCCGCCTGCGCCCGCCCGCAGCCTGTGCCAGCAGCAGCTGCCCGCCACGGGGGTGCCCATCACGCACCAGCGTTTCGACCAGATGCGAGACATGTTCGATGACTACGTGCGGACGCGCACGCTGCACAACTGGAAGTTCTGGGTGGTATCCTAGCGCGCGCGGCAGCCCAGGGCCGCTCCCAGGGGAGGGGCAGTGGGGGAGGGGGGACGGGCTGTGGGTCTGCCTCCTGCTCCCTGACCCCTGGCTTCTCGGTCAGCGCAAAGGGCCGTGGAGGGACTGGGAGAAGAGCGTAGGAGTCAGGGCCTTGGTGGGGATGGGACGGGTGCACCAGCGCGAGTCACCGGAGCCTGTGGTTGGATGGTGTCCAGGCCCCACCTAGGGTCAGGGCTAGGGTGAGTGAGGCTGTGGGGGCACCAGCCTGGCCTCAGACCCGCTCCTTGACCTGGGACCAGTTCAGCATCCTCATCCGACCCCTGTTCGAGTCCTTCAATGGCATGGTGTCCACGGCCAGCTTGCACAGCCTCCGTCAGACCTCGCTGGCCTGGCTGGATCAGTACTGCTCCCTGCCGGCTCTCCGGCCAAGTACGTGAGCCACCTTGCAGGCGCGTTGCCCCGAGGGTGGGCAACTGCTCAGAGCCCTGCTCAGACCCCAGGTCCCTCTGGCCTCCCACACAGCCTGGGATCTGCTCCCTGCAGGGTCTCCCCACTACCACCACCACCATTTGTCCGCAGCATCCCGGGGTATAGGGCCTGACCCCAGGTGACAGTCTGTCTCCCCACTGCCACCCCCTAGCCGTGTTGAACTCCCTACGCCAGCTGAGCACGTCCACCAGTATCCTGACCGACCCAGGCCGTGTACCTGAGCAAGCCACGCGGGCAGTCACAGAGGGCACCCTTGGCAAACCGCTGTAGTCCCGGCCAGACCCGGCTGCCCTGGGGCTGTCTTCCCCGGGCATGTGCTCCCCTACTGCCCCAGGCCCTGGCTCTGCCCTCCCCTGAGGATGGATTGAGTCAGGTCCCGCCGAGTCTCATACTGTACACCGACGTGGGCCTCTGTCTTCCAATCTGCAAAAATGGACACACGGAGGCTTCCAGCAGCCGACGTCCCCAAGGCCTTAGCAACAACCATGACGTCAGCACCTGCACTGGTGACTCAGGGAGTTCAAAGAGGGAAGAGGTCAACCCCACCTGCTCCCCAGCAGCGGGGCACGGTGTGGGGGGCTGGGGAGGGCCCCTGGAGTGAAGCCAGAAAGACCTGACCCTGGGAGAGACCAGGGCAGGCGTCGCATGTGCGTGTGTGTGTGTGCGCATGTGTGAGTGTGTTTTGTAAAGAATTCTTAACCAATAAAAGCAAAAACCGCCTTGCTGTTTTGTCCATGTGACTGTCCACGTGCCTTGTCGGTGGCAGTGGGAGGAGTTGGGAGTCCCCGACCAAGACCTTGCCCCGGGGTGGCGGGGAGAGGTGGGCTGGGCTGAGAATAGGTACACGAGCAGGAAGACCAGTTAGGAGGCTGCTGTGTGTGTCCAGGTGGGGCCAGGGCCTGGCTCCTGTGCAGGAAATCCTCCTTCCAGGCCAAGAGAGAGGCCAGGGAGGCTGCCTTTGGGGCTGGAAGAGGGCGGAGCTAGGACGATGGGAGTGGAGGTGCCACTATTTCCTGTGGGCCTGCTGGGGACCAGGCCACAGCCTGCGGCTCTATCTCCCCTTCTGTGGAGCTGGCGTTCAGTGGGACATCTGGACGCACCTGTGGGTTGCAAGAAACGCACACATGGGCTTCTGTGGGCTGTCAGTTCTCATCTGAGCCTGCAAAGAACAAGCCCAGAAGTGCTTGGTGTTTCCCGCAAGCCACACACCCCCATTCTGAGTGCTTTGTTAAGTACTCACTCACTGCGTTCTCACAGCATCTGCCTCGGAGCCTTGCCGTGAGGATGGAGGTGTCAAAGCCAGGTGCCTGCCTTGTGGCACAGTGGGTGCTGCTGCTGCTGGCCAGGCCCGCAAACCCCACATCAGAGTGTTGCTTCCAGTCCTGGGACTGCTCTGTTTCCAATCCAGCTCCCTGCTGATGCGCCAGGGAAAGCAGCAGGGGATGGCCCAAGTGCTTGCATCCCTGCACCCACATGGAAGACCCGGATGCAGTTCCTGGCAGCCTGGCCCAGCCCCAGCAGATGCAGCCATCTGGGGAATGAACCAGTGGATACAAGATTCTCTCTCTCACTCTCTTTCTCTCTCTTGCTCTCTCCCCAGCCCATAACGCTGCCTTCCAAATACTTTTTTTTTTTTTTTTTGGACAGGCAGAGTGGACAGTGAGAGAGAGAGAGAGAGAGAGAGAGAGACAGAGAGAAAGGTCTTCCTTTTTGCCGTTGGTTCACCCTCCAATGGCCGCTGCGGCCGGCGCGCTGCGGCCAGCGCATCGCGCTGATCCAAAGCCAGGAGCCAGGTGCTTCTCCTGGTCTCCCATGGGGTGCAGGGCCCAAGTACTTGGGCCATCCTCCACTGCACTCCCGGGCCACAGCAGAGAGCTGGCCTGGAAGAGGGGCAACTGGGACAGAATCCGGCGCCCCAACCGGGACTAGAACCCGGAGTGGAGGATTAGCCTGTTGAGTCGCGGCGCTGGCCTCAAATAAATATATATATATATATTTTTGACAGGCAGAGTGGACAGTGAGAGAGAGAGACAGAGAGAAAGGTCTTCCTTTGCTGTTGGTTCACCCTCCAATGGCCGCCACGGCCGGCGCGCTGCAGCCGGCGCACCGCGCTGATCCGATGGCAGGAGCCAGGAGCCAGGTGCTTTTCCTGGTCTCCCATGGGGTGCAGGGCCCAAGCACCTGGGCCATCCTCCACTGCACTCCCTGGCTACAGCAGAGAGCTGGCCTGGAAGAGGGGCAACCGGGACAGAATCCGGCGCCCCAACCGGGACTAGAACCTGGGGTGCCGGTGCCGCAAGGTGGAGGATTAGCCTAGTGAGCCGCAGTGCCGGCCGAAATAAATATATTTTTAAAAGGTGGACATTTGGCCCAGAGTTAAGATGTTGAGTAAGACACCCACATCCCACGCCTGGGCTCCTGCCCTGGCTCCACTCCCCATCCCAGCTTCCTGCGAATGTGCCCCTGGGAGGCAGCAGACGATGGCTCAGGGAGTTGGGTCCCTACATCCGGGCAACACGGCAGCGGTAGCAGCTGGGGTCTGGTGGTGCGGTCTCTTGGGGGCCGTAATGCGGGACAGGGAGGGCTGGGCAAATCTCGGTGCTGCTACTGCCGGTGAGGAGGGAGAGCGTCGTGGCTAAGACGCACCCCACCACCAGATGGCACAAGTGACGTGGCGGCAGGCAGCCCTGCCCAAGGACCCCCAGCACATCCAGGGGTCCTGCTTTGCTGAGCCGGATGCCTGCGTTCATCCTGCTGGAGTGGGCTTGTGCAAGCCGAGGCACAACTGAGCGATTACAAGTCACCTGTCACCACCGTGCCCGGTCTCGGAGACCGTGTGTAAGTTAATTCCCATTTTGCAGGTGACAAACAGAGGCACAGAGAGGCCGAGTGATTTGCCTAAGGTTGTGTGGCCTTGGTCACCGAGTGGCTCGGGTGCTGGCCCAGACAGTCAGCGGCCAGACCATCTGCTCTCAGTCTGTCCTCTGCACAGCAGGGTAGCAGGTGCACCCAGCGCCCCGAGCGTGCTGTACTGCTGCAGCCAGACTGGAAACTGCTCTGCACAGAGGAAAACCCCGGCGGTCTGTGCGCGGCTGTTTTCACCCACTCACCCCCTTGCTGGAAAGTTCTCCATAAAACACCCCCACCCCCACCCCGGTGCCCAACCCTGTGTTTCTCTCTAGATGCCTTCTCCCCTGGGGTATCCTTTTTGTTAATGTGTGTGTGTGTGTGTGTGTGTGTATTTAAAAGAGAGAGCAAGAGTGAGAGCGAGAGCAAGAGAGAAACTCTTCTATCCCCTGGGTCACTACCAGGCTGTGCACTAGCAGGAAACTGGAGCAGAAGTGAGGGTGGGGACTCACGCCAAGTCTCCCGGGGGGATGTTGGTAACTGCTGCCCCTGTGGCAACCTTCCAGAACCACTCTGGAATTCTCGCTGAGCCCCCCCCTTCCTCCTCCCTGATGGATGGGGCCCTCCCAGTCCCTGCGTGGGACCCCCAGGCCCTGGGGACCATGGGATTTAGCCTCTCCATGGAGGACCCCTCCATGCGGGCCTCCCTGTCTCCCCAGAGCCACGCGTCGGCTCCTTCCTCTGTATGTCCTGAAGCCCCTCTAACTCCATAGCCGATACAGAACTCATCAGTTCCCAGTCTGACCCCTTGACCCCTGGTGCCGTCTGTCCTCCCCACTCCCAGGCTGGGCACCACCACCCAGGCGCTTGCGCAAGCTGGAAGCTGTCGTCTTCAGCCCCTCCCTGTGCCCCGCTGCCCTGTGCTATCTGCTGTTACCAGGGCCTGGCCGGATGACCTAAGTGTACACCTGCATGGCTGCCACCTCGGTCCCGCAGGTTGTCACCTTATGCCTGAGCTCCTGCACCCGCTGTATCCCTTACCTCTGCTCCTCACTCACAGGTCACTTGAGGGACTTTTAAAAATCTTCACCAGCAGGTCCAGGCTGGACGGGTGGTCAAGACACCTGTGTCCCACAGCCTGGCTCCCAGCTCCAGCTTCCTGCTGATGCACACCCCGGGAGGCAGCAGGGATGGCTCAAGTCCTTGGGTCCCTGCCACCCACACGGGAGACCTGAATGGAGTTTCCTGGCTCCTGGCTAAAGCCTGGCCCAGTTTTAACTGTTGTGGGCACTTGGAGAGTGAACCATCAGCTGAGAACACGCTCTCTCTCCTTCTCTGTCACTCTTTCAAATTAAAAAACAGAGGCTGGCACTGTTGTGTAGTGGGTTAAGCCACCGCCTGCAGTGCTGGCATCCCATAAGGGTGCCAGTTCGAGACCTGGCTGCTCCACTTCTGATCTAGCTCTCTGCTGTGTCCTAGGAAAGCAGTAGAGGATGGCCCAAGTTCTTGGGCCCCTGCACCCATGTGGGAGACCTGGAAGAAGCTCCTGGCTCCTGGCTTCGGATTGGCACAGCTCCGGCCATTGCAGCCGTCTGGGGAGTGAACCAGCAGATGGAAGATCTCTCTCTCTCTCTCTGAGTAACTCTGACTTTCAAATAAATAAATCCATCTTTAATAAATAAATAAATATTTCTGGGGCTCAAAGTTAGTTTCTAACAGTGGTTCTTTTTTTGAAAGGCAGAGGGACAGACAGACGCACAGACAGATCTTCCATCTACTGGTTCACCCCCCAAATGCCCATAACGACCAGAGCTGGGATGAGGCTGATGCCAGGAGCCTGAAACTCAATCCTGGTTTCCCTGGTAGGTGGCTGGGACCCAAGTACATGAGCCATCGTCTGCTGCCTTCTAGGGTGTGCTTTAGCAGGAAGCTGGAGTGGAGAGCCGAGGGGCTGGAGTTGTGGTGTAATGGGTAACGCCTCTGCCTGTGCCGCCAGCATCCCACATGGATGTCAGTTCAGGTCCCAGATAACCCCCTTCTGACCCAGCCCCCTGCTAATGTGCCTGGAAAGGCAGTGGAAGATGGCCCCCCAGAACCCAGACACTCTGATATGGGGTGCGGGCATCCCCAGCAGTATCTTCAGGGCTGCACCACACATCAGTGACAATCAGTGGCTCTTAAACTGTGATGAGCATCAGAATCAAGTACAGGTTTGCTACAATGCAGATTTCTGGGCCGGTGCTGTGGCATAGCAGGTAAAGCTGCTGCCTGCAGTGCCGGTATTCCATATAGACACCGCTTTGAGTCCTGGCTGCTCCACTTCCGATCCAGCTCTCTGCTATGGCCTGGGAAAGCAGTAGAAGATGGCCCAAGTCCTTGGGCCCCTGCACCCACGTGGGAGACCCAGAAGAAGCTCCTGGCTCCTGGCTTTGGATCTGCCCAGCTCCAGCCATTGCAGACATTTGGGGAGTGAACCAGCAGATGGAAGAACCCTCTCTTTGTCTTTCTCTCTTTCTGTCACTCTGCTTTGCAAAGAAACAATCTTAAAAAAAGGGGGGGGGCTGGCGCCGCGGCTCACTTGGCTAATCCTCTGCTTGCGGCGCCGGCACCCTGGCGGTTCTAGTCCCGGTCGGGGCACCGGTTCTGTCCTGGTTGCTCCTTTTCCAGTCCAGCTCTCTGCTGTGGCCTGGGAGTGCAGTGCAGGATGGCCCAAGTGCTTGGGCCCTGCACCCGTATGGGAGACCAGGAGGAAGCACCTGGCTCCTGGCTTCAGATTGGCACAGCGCCGGCCATAGCAGCCTTTCTCTCTGTCTCTCTCTCTCACTGTCTAACTCTGTCTGTCCAAAAAAAAAAAAAAAAAAAAAAAAAAAAAAAGGAATGGCTGCTCTGCCTTGCTTTGCCCCACATTCTCGGGTGACAGCCAGACGGAGCTGTGCTCGTCCCACCTGTGTGACCCTGGTAAGGTGACTTACCTTCCTAGATCAGTCTCCGAAACTGGCCCAGGAATGGCAGAAGATGAAACGAATGCCGCGCTCCAGGACCACTACCACAAGTGAAACCCCTGGCGAAGGCATGGTACGGTGGCGCAGAGGGCTAAGCCTCCGCTGGCCACACCGGCATCCCACAGGAGAGGGCCACTTCCATCCAGCGCCCTCAGAAGGCAGTGGTGCCTCCCTGTGGGAGACCACGATGGAGCTCCTGGCTCCTGGCTGGCCCGGCCCAGCCCTGGCGGTTGCGGCCATCTGGGGAGTGAGCCGGCAAATGGGAGATCTCCCTCTCCCTTTCTCCCTCTTTCGCTGTTTTTCAAATAAAAACTAAATCCATAAGAAACGCCTGGTGAACAAAATTCCTTAAAGTAGTTTTGTCTCTAGATGGGGGTTCTTGGCGAAAAGGGCCTTTTTTCCTAATTAATTAATTTATTTTTGAAGATTTATTTATTTGAAAGACAGAATTGCAGAGAGAGGCAGAGAGAAAGAGACAGAGGTCTTCCATCTGCTGGTTCACTCTCCAGTTGGCCGCAACGACGGGAGCTGTGCCGATCCGACGACAGGAGCCAGGAGCTTCCTCTGGGTCTCCCACGTGGGTGCAGGGGCCCAAGGACTTGGGCCATCTTCTGTGGCTTTCCCAGGCCATCAGCAGGGAGCTGGATCGGAAGTGGAGCAGTCGGGACTCAAACTGATGCCCATACGGGATGCTGGCACCGCAGGCAGTGTGGCTGCATCCGCTACTCCACAACGCTGGCCCCCTGGGCCTCCATTAGTGAGGCAAAGTCTCCTCAGGATGCTGTGGACACCCCCTCCCCCCCGCCACCCACGGCTGAGTCAATGCCAGTTCCCCTGCAGAAGACAAAGGGAAGGAAGTGAGGCTGCTCCCTTTGCTTCCTCCCCAAGGTTGCGGGTGCGTCTGGCTGTCAGTTGGCCCTCGGGCAGCTTCTGACAGCTCGCAGCCTGGACTGTGGGGAGAGCCAGGCTCCTCCATGGGGATGGAAGCATTTGAGACTGGAGTCTCCAGCCTTGAACTTGCTCTGTGCTGCGCGGTGCTGAGAACCCCGTGGGGCACGCTCGTCCTGGGAATACTCCCTCCCCAGACACGCCCCTTCCAAGCTCCATCCACCAATCTTTCCCAAGGAGCCTGAGTTGTGTCCTGGCCATTAAAGCTGTCACTTGCGGTGCCGGCATCCCTTATGGGCAGCGGTTTGTGTCCAGGCTGCTCCACTTCCGATCCAGGTCCCTGCTATGGACTGGGAAAAGCAGTAGATGGCCCAAGCATGTGAGCTCCTGCGACCCACGTGCGAGACCCGGATGAAAGATCTGTCTCTCCCTCCCTCTCGGTAACTGACTTTCAAGTAAATCTTTTTTAAAACAGAGACTTGGGGCTGGCGCTGTGACTCAGTGGGTTAGAGCCCTGGTCTGCAGCGCTGGCACCCCATATGGGCTCCGGTTTGAGTCCCGGTCGCTCCACTTCTGATCCAGCTCCCTGCTATGGCCTGGGGAAGCAGTGGACGATGGCCCAGATGCTTAGGCCCCTGCCAGCCAACGTGGGAGACCCGGAAGAGGCTCCTGGGTTCGGCCTGGTCCAGTCCTGGCTGCTGTGGCCATTTGGGGAATAAACCAGCAGATGGAAGATCTTTTTTCTTAAGATTTATTTGAAAGGCAGAGTGACAGAGAAGGAGAAACACATCTGGCCCTGGAACAACCAGCCTGCAGGATGCAGCCAGAGCCCGCGACCCTTCCAGGCCTCCCGACCCTCTCCGCCATCATGCTCTCGGGGCCGGGCCGAGGTTGCCCCGCATCCAACGCCGGAACGACCCTTCCCCGGCTCCATCCCCAGCGAAAGCCCATCCGACGGTCCCCTCACGCGGGGGACGCCCTCCCTCCCTCCCGTCTCCTCACGCTGGAGACGCTTTCCCAGAGACAAGTAATGCCCACCACGCCTCTTAGAAGGACCCAGTGCGGCAATGGCTGCGATAAAGCCTTTAATGAGCTATTACGGGTAAGTTACTCTGGGGCCGGCGTCGGGCTTCAGCCAGGCCCCGCCCCTTGAGGTGCGCCCATAGCCAGACCCCGCCCCTCGAGGCGTCCCAACGGGCAGGCCCCGCCCCTTGAAGCGCTCACAGCCAGACCCCGCCCCTCGAGACGTTCAAACGTCCAGGCCGCGCCCCTCGAGACGTTCAAACGGCCCGGACCCGCCCCTCGAGACGTTCAAACGACCAGGCCGCGCCCCTCGAGACACTCAAACGGCCCGGACCCGCCCCTCTGGGCGGTTCTAACGGCCAGCCCCGCCCACGCGTGCGAGCGCGGCCCCGCGGAGACGTACGGGCTCCCGAGCGGTGCGCGGCTGAGCTGGCGGTGGCGTGTCCGACATGGAGCTGCCACAGATGCCGGAGTTAATGGGCTTGTCCCTGTTGGTTGGACTGCTGGCCCTGATGGCGACGGCGGCGGTGGCGCGGGGGTGGCTGCGCGCGGAAGAGGAGAGGTGCGGCCCGCCTGCGCGTAAGTGAGGCCAGGGCGTCGCTCGCAGGGACGAGGTGCCGCCTGGCCGGGCCGGTCCCTCGCCCCTGGGCAGCCCTGGTTAGAACCTGGGTCCCGCGCCGTGGCCTTTCCGGGGCTCTGCGGCTGTGCCTGGGGTGCGCGACTTTAGAGCGAGGGAGGGCAGAGCGACTTAGCTCGGTGCACCCCTTGCTCCATGGTGGGCTTCGGGGGGGAGGGGTCCCTTAGCGTGTCCGACGTGAGCGAGAGGGGAGGTGTGCAGGACCCCTTCGCAGAGATGGGGAGGCCGCGTGGGCCCCGGGGAGGATGGCTGCCCCCAGGGGCAAGACGAGGCACCCCCACGCAGCGTGTGGGGGTCAGGAGAGGGGGAGGACAGGCAGACAGAGGCTCGATCCAGCTAGTAGGGTAGGAGCCCAAGCCGCGCGTGTTCCAGGTGCTAGCCTTGTGCCTAGCCTGGTCCTCCATGAGGCAGGGGATGCAAAAGTTGACTGGCACCGTTCCTGGCGAGGGGCTGGGAGCTCCCACACGGGTTGGACTTCCCGCCATCCCTGGGTTCTTTCTGGGATGCCCCGGAGCCTCTAGCCCTGTGTGTGTTGCCTCGTCCAATACTTTCAACCTGTTGAAGGAATCCAAGGCCCCAGAGGGATTTAAGAATGTTCCCAAGGCCAAGGCTGCTAGGGAAGACGCACTTTATTCTGGCCAAGGATCCGCACTCTCCCGGCTGTGCTGTGTTACCTGCCCAACTGCTATCACACAGAGGCTGTTTTTCTTTAAGATTTATTTATTTATTTGAAAGAGTTACAGAGAGGCAGAGAGAGAGAGAGGTCTTCCACTGCTGGTTCACGCCCCAAATGGCCACAACGGCAGGAGCTGCGCCGATCTGAAGCCGGGAGTCAGGAGCTTCTTCCTGGTCTCCCACACAGGTGCAGGGTCCCAAGGACTTGGGTCATCTTCTACTGCTTTCCCAGGCCACGGCAGAGAGCTGGATTGGAAAGTGGAGCAGCTGGGACTTGAACAAGCACCCATATGGGATGTCAGCGCTGCGGGTGGCGGCTTTACCCGCTATGCCACAGCATCGGCCCTGAATGAGGCTGGCGTTTCTAATTTGCATTGCGGTGCTCCATAGACTGGCCGCCTCCTCAGTGGCACAGTCACAATCCACACCCAGAGGTCAGCATTGTGGTGCAGTGGGTTAAGCTGCCACCTGCATCCCACATGAGCGTTGGTTTGAGTCCCAGCTGCTCCACTTCCCATCCAGCTCCCCGCTAATGCTGCTGGGAAGACAGCCCAAGTGCTTGGGCCCTGCTACCCACGTGGGAGACCGGAAGTTCCAGGCCCCTGTCTTCCACTGTGTGCCCAGCCTTGGGCCCAGTGGAGGGAAGATCTCTTTCTGCCTGTTTCTCCTCTTTCTTCCCTTCAAATAAATAAGTCTTTAAAAAAAAAAAAAAAGAATCCAAACCCAGGTCAGATTGCAAAGCCTGCGTCTGTGTCCACATCACGCTGTTGGGAAGAATAAAGGCCAGATCCGGTTTATCTCTTGCTGCCGCACTCAGCGCCTGGCCAATCATAGGTGGTCAGTGAACGCTTAGGAGGGAGAGAATGGGGGAATGATGTGGCCCCCACCTCACAGGCCAGAAAGCAAACGGACTCGCACCTGAGAAGTCCTCAGGCTCCAAGAAGCAGAAGCAGCAGCAACGGATTCGCAAGGAGAAGCCTCAGCAGCACACCTTCAGCCACCGCCTCCTGGCCGCAGCGCTGAAGGTACGTGGGCACGCACGCACGCACAGCCCCCGTGCACAGACGCTGACCCTGAGACGCCCGTGCAGGTCTCTGCCTCTGTGCAGACTCAGTGGGCATGGCCCGTCCTGTCCTGTCTGGTCCCTAGTTTGCCGGCTACCCCAGGCATTGAGGCCCTAGGGTTCCGGCTGGCTCCAGGTTTGGCCTCTCCAGGTGCCCGTGGGGTTCCCACTCAATGCTTCCCTGCAACCCTTCCCCCAGAGCCACAGCGGGAACATATCCTGCATGGACTTTAGCAGCAATGGCAAGTACCTGGCCACCTGCGCAGATGACCGCACGGTCCGCCTCTGGAGCACCAAGGACTTCCTGCAGCGGGAGCACCGGAGCATGAGGGCCAACGTGGAGCTGGACCATGCCACCCTGGTGCGCTTCAGCCCCGACTGCAGGTGGGGCAGCCCGCAGCTGCGGCCGGTCCCGGGGGCCTGCCCGCGTCCCGTGTAGGGTAGCGAGGCGAGCTCCGGGGTCTCCCTTGGGGTGGCGTTGAGGGCACCCAGCTAGCTTGAGCACTGCCCGGGGCTCCTGGCAGCGCTGTGGTGCTACACAGCAAGGGAGCAGAGAGGGGAGGTGCCGAAGCCATGAGGACTTTGTCTTTGGAGGGGTTAATCTGTGAGGCTGGGTGGTGGGGCATGAGGGTAAATCCTGGTTTTCTCCAGAACCCATCCCCAGACCTGAGCACACAGGTGTGCATGTCCAGGTGGGGCAGTGACCCGTGTGCTCCGTCTCTAGGGCCTTTATCGTCTGGCTGGCTGGTGGAGACACCCTCCGTGTCTTCAAGATGAGCAAGCGAGAGGACGGGGGCTACACCTTCACAGCCACCCCAGAGGACTTTCCTAAAAGGCACAAGGCCCCTGTCATCAGCATCGGCATCGCCAGCACAGGTAAGAGGCACGCAGCGTGGAGCCTGCCCCGGGCGCAAGGTCATGGACCCGCTTGTATGTGTTGGGAAAGACAGTGCGTGGGCTCTTGGTGCGTGACACAGGGGCTCTGTGCTCCCCTGGAGTCCTCTGAGCCACCGTAGGGTCCTTCCCTGTGCCGACCTGTGGCTGGGCAGGGGGGCAGCAGCCGCCTCTGTGCCTCCTGGGAGGACGTCCGTGGGTGAGGTCGTTGCCCTCAGCTCCCGTCCCGCCTCACTCCCTCAGGGAAGTTCATCATGACGGCCTCCAGTGACACGACTGTTCTCATCTGGAATCTGAAAGGCCAGGTGCTGGCCACCATCAACACCAACCAGATGAACAACACCTACGCTGCCATATCCCCTTGTAGCAGGTGAGGAAGGAGGGGTGTGGTGTGAGGAGGGGAGAGGAGAGGCTGGGCGGGCCTAGACCGAGCCAAAGCCCAGCCTGCAGCAGCAAGTCCCACCCCTCCCACTGCAGTAAAGAAGGGAGGGGACCTCACGGGAGCTGCCCCAAGTCCAGAGTCATTTTATAACAGTTGGGGGTGCTGTGTTTCTTAGAGCAAGGCTGTGAGATAAACTGAGGTCCCGTATAGAAAAGCACTTTATTACTATTTTTTTAAATGATGTATTTTTTCAAAAGGCAGAGTTACTGAGAAAGAGCGCTTCCGTCCATTTGGTTCACTCCCTAAACATCCACAGTGCCCAGGGCTGGGTCAGGTTGAAGCCAGGAGCCTGGAACTCCAATCAGGTTTTCCACGTGGGTTCAGGGGCCCAGGGACCTGGGCTGTCTTCGGCTGCTTTCCCAAGCACATAATGGAGCTGGATTGGAAGTGGAGCAACCAGGACTTGAACCCGTACCCGATTGGGTTGCCAATGTTGTAGGCAGTGGCTTACCCCACTGTGCCACAGGGCTGGGTCCAGAAAAGCACCTGTTAAAGGGTACAGTGTTACTTAGATAAGAGTTTGTTAGCTTTCTTAGGGAGGGGACTTAGGGGCTCCAGGAAGAAGATACCCTTGCATTTGAAAGGCATCTGGTCTGTCTGGCAGGTTTGTGGGCTCGTGTGGCTTCACTCCAGATGTGAAGGTTTGGGAGGTCTGCTTTGGAAAGAAGGGGGACTTCCAGGAGGTCGTGCGAGCCTTCGAGCTGAAGGGCCACTCCGCGGCTGTCCACGCTTTCGCCTTCTCCAACGACTCCCGGAGGTGAGTGATGGCGCCAGTCGGCCGCTCCTGGCTCTTTTATTTATTTATTAATTTATTATTTGAAAGGCGGAGTTAACAGAGACAGATCGCTCTTCCATCTACTGGGTGACTAACCAAAAGCCCACAACAGCCATGACTGGACCAGGCTGCCAGGAGCCAAGAACTCCACCTGAGTCTCCCACGTGGGTGCAGGGGTCATGCACTTGCACCATCTTCCACTGCTTTCCCAGGTGCATTAGGGAGCTGGATTGGAAGTGGAGCAGCCGTGACTCGTACCGGTACCCATTTGGTATGCCAGCGTTTCAGGCACCAGCTTAATCCACTGTGCCACAGCACCAGCTCAATTTTATTTTTAAAAGATGTATTTATTTAGGGGCTGGTGCTGTGGTGTAGTGGGCTAAGCCTCCACCTGCAGCACTGATATCCCATATGGCAACAGTTCTAGTCCCGGCTGCTCCACTTCCGATCCAGCTCTCTGCTGTGCCCTGGGAAAGCAGTGGAAGATGGGCCAAGTCCTTGGGCCCCTGCACCCGCTTGCGAGGCCCCGAAGAAGCTCCTGGCTTCTAGCTTTGGATTGGTCCACCTACAGCTATTGTGGCCATCTGGGGAGTGCACCAGCAGATAGAAAACCTTTATCTGTGTCTCTCCCTTTCTCTCTCTCTCTCTCGACTAACTCTCCCTCTCAAATAAATATATTTTTTTAAAAAGATGTATTTATTTATTTGAAATGCAGAGTTAACAGAGAAATCTTCCTTCTGCTGGTTCACTCCTCAGATGGCTGCAATAGCTGAGGCTTGGCCAGGCTGAAGTGAGGAGCCCGGGTCTCTCTCTGGGTCTCCCCTGTGGGTGGCATTTCATAGCAGGGAGCTCGATCTGAAGTGGAGCAGCTGGGATTTGAACGGGCACTGGCATGGGCTGCCAGCTTTGCAGGCAGTAGCTTAACCCACTGCGCCACAGAGCTGCCTCCCCCTGCACCAGCCCTCCTTGACGGCTGGGTCCTCCTGGCTGTCCCTCCTGCAGCTCTGCATGGGTGGGACGCTGGCTCTCAGCAGGAAGTAGGCTTGACTTGCTAGCTGGAGGCCCCCAGGCTGTCCCGGAGCTCCCCCATGCCAGGCTGTGTCGCGGTTTGAGCTGTGATTTTCTGTGCTGCAGGATGGCGTCAGTCTCCAAGGACGGCACGTGGAAACTGTGGGACACGGACGTGGAATACAAAAAGCAGCAAGACCCCTACTTGCTGCGGACAGGCCGCTTTGAAGAGGCAGGCACCATGCCGTGCCGCCTGGCGCTCTCCCCTGACGCCCAGGTCTTGGCCCTGGCCAGCGGCACGAGCATCCATGTCTACAACACCCGGCGCGGTGAGAAGGAGGAGTGCTTTCAGCAGGTGCACGGCGAGTGCATCAGCGACTTGGCCTTTGACATCACAGGGCGCTTTCTGGCCTCGTGCGGGGACCGGGCCGTGCGACTCTTCCACAACACCGCCGGCCACCGGGCAGTGGTGGAGGAGACACAGGGCTTCCTGAAGCGGGCCTCCAACGAGAGCACCCGCCAGAGGCTGCAGCAGCAGCTGACTCAGGCCCAGGAGGCCCTGAGGAGCCTGGGGGCCCTGAAGAAGTGACTGGGCCAGCGCAGAGGGAGGGGTGGGCCCTGCTCCCCCGCCGCCGCCGCTTTGCTTCCCAGGTACTCCCCGGGGGACAGCTTCTGAAAGGAGGCGCCTGATTGTCTTATTGTCAGCCCCTGTCTTCTTTTTCTTATTGAAGTTGTTCTTGCCTACTTAGTTCTCTCTCTCTCTGCCTTCTTGTTGATGGATGACCACAGCCCTTCTGTTTCTCCCCGGGCCCAAAAGGCTTAATGTCTCTTTCCCCTGGAACGGAGGAGAGTGGCAGAGAGAGGAGGGAATGTGGTCTTTGACCTTGGGGCAATACACCCTGCCACCCAGCGCTCTCTGTGGACGTGGGGTACAAACCCCAGGGGACACAGGAGTCCTGAGCAGCGCTTCTGTGCGCCCGGAAGTTGGGAGTGCACTGTGGGTCAGAGCAGGCCAGGCGCCTAAGGCCATCACAGAGCAATGGAGGGACTTCCTTCTGGGGTTCAGTTTTCTCATTTGTAAAATGCCGAATACGCCTCTCTGCCCGGCTGGTGACCATGAGAGAGGCATCAAGTCTCAGAATTCAGAGAAAACTGGAAAAGGTAGTGATGTTGTTCAGTGTCGTGAACTACGGAGGGTCGGCGTGGCTTGCAGCCACGTTTAGAAGGAAGGAAACGCGTACGTTGGAAAGGCAAAGTTTTCTGGGAGACCGGATCCTGCAGTTTGTGTTTGGTTCTGCTTGAAGCTGCGTGGGAGAGTCTCGTGTTCCCTTAAGGGGGGGCTCCTCTGTGCCGGGGCGGGGCGGGGGCTGCGTCCTGGCTGATGGGCCGTCTTCTCAGTCCATCAAACGGTTCCTGTGGAGGGGACTGCGAGGCGTCGGTGTGTCAGTCTCCGCAGGCTGCAGAGTCCAAGATGAAGGCACTAGGGGACCCCGGTGTCTGGGGAGGGGCAGGCTGCCAGGTGCATGTCGGTCACCATGCGGGGCCCTCGCGAGAATCTGGGATACGTGAGCGCCTACCGTGCGGCCGGCACAGCTCTAGGGACAGGAGAGAAACAGGAATAAGACGTGCCCTCTGCCCTTGAGGCTGGCTGCAGGTCTAGGGAGTGCTTTTTTTGATTTTTGTATTTTTTTTGGTCAATTGACTGACAGCACAGCAGATGTTGTAAAATGCCAGGCAATAGAGGGGACTGAGTTTCTAGTTGAAGTTGAAGGCATGGATTTGATTGGACGTTGAGTCCTTAGGCGTTCGACTTTCTGGATTTGAGGACTGCTTGTGTGTAAGCAATCTTGGAACTGAGGGATCTCGGGAGACCTGGCCTCCGGGCAATGTGCGTTCATCCGGAGACATCTTGCCCCTGCGTGTGCCGTGCGCAGCGCCGCGAGGGCGTGCTCGCCACACAGGCTGCCTGTGTCACTGCCTCCCTCCCGCCATTCCTGCCAGGACTGCCACTCCTCATCAGAAAGTCCCTCTGGTTGCGCCGCAGCTGACAGATGCCGAGGCGGCCGCCTCCCTCCGTCTCTTCTGCTACCATCCTGGTCCCAGCCACTGTCGCCCAGCGGCCCCCCTGCCTCCTCTGCTGAGCCGCACTTTGCTAAGCAGTTGGGTGATCTTTGGGGAAAAACATGCAAGGCAGGTCACGGGAGTCCGCGGTTGCAGCCCTTGAAAAGCCTGCCACCACGCTGGGAATAAAGTCCAAAACTCTTAGGCTGGCTGGCTTGCTGGGTCCCCGTGGAATCTGGCTTCTTCCTCCTTTTTCCTGCTTCTCTTTTTGCTTTCTGTTGTTTCCTGACACACTCTGCCGCTCGCCCCAGCCTTGCTCTGGGCTTGCCTCCAGCCGCGGTTGTTCGTTTGCACCTGGCGCACGACCCAGCTCTCCTGACCACCCCATCTGAAGTAGCCCTTTTCACCAATTACGTCGCGGCCTTTGCACTCCCTGTCCGCCGTATCTGCAGCGTTCGCTCTCTGAAATGCTCTTGTTTGGATACGTGTCTGCGGCGCCAGTGCTTGCTTCCGTCAAGGAGGTAGCATAAACGCGTGGTAGGCCCCCTGCCGCCTGCCCATAAGACAGTTAGAAATGGTGGGGACTGCGGTGAGCCAGAGCGCGGGCGTCCTCGGCGGGGGGAGGGGCCGGGGATCTAACAGACGTCACTTGTTTCTGAGAAGCTAGAAGTTGGCAACTTATTTGAAAAAAAAAAAAGAACTCCAGTGTGGGCCGGGTCTCATCCTTCAGACCAGCCCCTGGGTTGTTGAGGCACCCCCCCTGGGACGTGCGTGTGTGACCCCCCCCCCCCCCACCAGGGCAGGATCCCAGCTCCTTGGTTCCGTGTCCCAAGCGCGGTGGTACCTGGGACAGCGTAAGCACTCAATCAATGTTGAACTCGAGCCAGGGCCACAGGACGGAGACTGGTTTCCTCTCCGTGTGTCTTCATACTGCCAGTCTCTGCTTTAGGCTCCTGGTAACACACATCTGACCGACTAAGGTATCTGTGCACACGGGGCCTGTGAATAGCGTACTGTTGTCCAAAGCGTGAGGCTAAAGCCCCATGGCCCCCCTGTTCTTAGAAGCAGCTCTGGGGTCACTCTCCCGTCTCACAGCCCGGAGAGGGAGCGACTGTGGGATGTTGTCGCTGAAGGCAGGAGTCTTCAGTCCTGCCGTCGGCTGGTGGGAGACCTGGCGCAGGCGGGTCACGCCGGCTCTGAGTTTGTTTCCTTGTTTGTAAAATGGGAATAAATTCTGTTCTTCCTACCTCACCTCGCCTCGTGAGTTTCTGATGCGATGCATGGAGACAGCAGGGAAAGGTGACTGCAGACCTCCGGGACGGAAAGCTGCCCTTGGGCCCGTGGTGGGGGGGGGGAGTGGGCGCAGCAGCTGCTGGGGCTTTCTGTGGTTTACGTTTTGTTTTGTTTTTTGCTTCTTGATAAAAATACTTGAGAGTGTGGTGGCAGCATTGGTATTTTTATAATGCTATTTCAACTCCAGTGAGTTTGAAAATTTTCAGTAGAAGTTGGGGATTTATTTATTTTGGACACTCAGAGAAACAGCTCCCAACTGCTGGTTTACTTCCCCCAAATGCCTGTGATGGAGCTCGGAGCCAGGAACCCCATCCAGGTCTCCAGTATGGGGGGCGGGAACCCGGTTACTTGAGCTGTCGCTGCTGCCTCCCAGGGTCTGCATGGACAGGAAGCTAGGAACTGAACCCAGGCACGCTGATGGGGGACGTGGGCATCTTAACACCTACTGATTACATAATCTAGATCAGGCACCTACTGTTTACATAATCTAGATCAGGCATCAAAAATTGAAAACAGGCTGGCACTGTAGCTCAGTGGGTTATCCCATATGGGCACCAGTTCAAGTCCCAGCTGCTCCACTTCCGATCCAGCTCTCTGCTATGGCCTCGGAAACCAGCAGAATATGGCCCAAGTCCCTACAGGCCCAAGTTCAGGCAGTGCGTATGTGTGTGGCATGGAAACCACTAGGAAGACCCTGTCCTGCCTGCCTAAGACTCAGTCTCCTGGGGCCAGCGCTGTGGCTGCGGGTTAAGCTGCCACCAGCAATGGCGGCATCCCAAAATGACATGGGTGCCAGTTTGAGTCCTGGCTGATGCACTTCTGATCCAGCTCCCTGCTAATGCAGCTGGGAAAACAGTGGAAGATGGCCCAGGTCCTTGGGCCCCTGCACCCGCGTGGGAGATCCAGGTGCTCCTGGCTACTTGGCTTTGGCCTGACCCAGCTCTAACCATTGTGGACATTTGGGGAGTGAACCATTGGATGGAAGTTCTCTCTCTCTGCCTGTGCCTCTCCTCTTTAACTCAAATCTTTAAAGACAGAGCTCTGGCATGGGAGTTGTGTGCTTGGAACCCCTGCATTCCCTGTCAAGAGTGCCTGGTTCTAGCCGTGGGTGGCTACTCTGTACTTTAGATTCAGCAGGGGGTGGCTCAAGTACTTGGCCCCCTGCCACCCACATGGGACACATGGATTGGGTTTGAGGTTCCTGGCTTTGGTGTGGCCTTGCCCTGGCCAGGTGTGAGTTTTTAGAAGGGTATCAACAGAATGCCCCCTGCATAGCCTGTAGGGAGTAGCTGGTGGGTTCCCATCAGCACTTTGGTCACTTACAGAGAGAGTGAGCTCCAGCGTGAGATGAGCTGAGGAACGCAGGGCCACATGGACAAATGCGAGGAACTGGGCATCTTCGGAGTTGGGGCAGGGGTGGCCCAAGAAAGGTGGCTGATGAGCACGGTGGACACCAGGGCAAGTGCATTTGGGAGGGGCAGTAAGTTAACAGGCAACAAACCTCAGGCTGGGGGCCAGTGTGGTGGCACAGTGCATCAAGCTGCTGCCTGCGATGCCAGCATTCTACATGAGCCCCAGTTCGAGTCCTGCGGGCTCCACTTCTGATCCAGCTCTGCTAAAGTGCCTGGGAAAGCAGCAGAAGATGGTCCCAAGTGCTTGGGCCCCCTGCCATCCAGGTGGGAGACCCTAATGGAGTTCCAGGTTCCAGGCTTTGGCCTGGCTCAGCCTGGACCGTTTGTGGTCATTTGGGGAATGAACTAGTGGAGGGAAGAACTCTCTCTCTCTCTCTGTAACTCAAATAAATAAGAAAAAAATCTCAGGAGGAGGCTGGCTGGGACTTGGTCATGGATGGGAGACAAATCAGCCATCACCTCCAGGTGTTGGCTGTTGGACTCGGGGCCTGAATTGGGGGCCCTGTGAGTCAAATTGTGGAATTGTCGAGAGCCAGCATCGCTCGTGGCACTTGTTCTGTCTTGGGTTTCCCTGCTGCCTTCCTCATCTTCACCCCAAGGGCAAGCAGTGTGTCTGCCTCACTCAATGTGTCCACTGCTGTAGGGCAAACAGCAGGTGCACCAGCGGTGCTTGGGTTATTGTGCATGAGCTGGGTTTCAGAAACAGATGTGTCCTCTTTGTGATCCTATTATTTCTCAACTCATTCTCCCCCCCCACCACCACCAAAGTCAAGCAGAAGCTGTTCCTGGTGCCCCCCCCCCCCAATACAGAAGGGCGTGTGCTTGTCAAGTCTTGGTACTGGTCAGATGGGCACAGTCCCAGGCTCTGTTGTGTCCAAAGTTCGCTGGGCCTTTCTCTCCCTAGAGAGAAATCTCCCTAGAGAACTGCTTCCTGCCGTCCCCAGGAGCTGCGGCCACAGGACCCTCCCTCCATCCCGTGGGCACGAATGCGTGACTGCTGGCAGGTGGGTGGGGGCAGTGTTTAGAGAGTCTGTAGGCAGTGAGGCCTTGAGGCATTAGCGACTGCCCTGTTTGCAGAGATCAGCTTCAAGGGCACTTTTTCTAGGTCACTTTGTTGTCTCTTTTAACCTAGTGTTCATCAAATGGCATCTTAAATACTTGTTTCCTGGTCTGCATGTTCTACTGAACTCCAAGCTCTTTGAAAGCAAAAACACATCGTGGGTGGTGTTCCGGGGCAGCGGGCTAAGCTGCCTGAGATGCCCACACCCCGGTCCGACTGCCTGGGGCACTCCTGGGATGCACAAGCTGGGAGGATGGCTCAGAATTTGGGCCTCTGCCACAACCGCGGGAGACCTGGATTGAGTTCCCGGCTCTGGGAGTCAACCTGGCCCAGCCCTGGGAGTTGCAGGCGTTAGGGGGAAAGAGAACCAGTGAATGGAGGATCTCTCTCTCCCTTTTCTGTGTCTTTCAAATCTTGAAAAAACAAAACCAAAACCTCCCAAGGCATCATCGCTGAAACCAGTGACCGCTGCATTAAATGGTGGCAGTGGAATCGTGCTAAGAACGAACACGGGGACCCTAGGGTACCCCGGGAGGCTGGAGTTTGAACCGGATTCTGGAAGAGCGAGCAGCCAGTTCCTCGGGTGAGCACCAAGAACAGCAGGCACACCCCAGACAGGTGTCAAACTCCCCGCCGTTGGAGCCCAGTGGGAGTCCTGGGGGGGGGGGGGCGGACACTCAGGTCCCACCGGGGCCAGGCTCCCAGCTTCTCTGGACGCAGTGCAAGGGCGCGGACCTTCAATGCCCCTGGGCAGAAGCGGACACCCCGCCCACTGTACCGGCAGCGCCTCGCACCTTGCCCTGCCCGCAGCACGTGCAGCCTGCTCGGCGCGCCCAGGCCCGGGGCACCCATGCCCGGGGGTCGGGAGGGCCGCCCGGGGCGGGGCGCGCAGGCGCGCTGAGGGCTCGCGTCCCAAGGGGCGGGCGGGTGCGCGCGCCTCCTCGCGCACGCGCGCACGGAGGGGGCGACGGCCGCGGTGACGCTGCGGCTTCGGCGGCGGTGGCGGTGGCGGTGGCGGCGGCGCGTGTGAGGCGCGCGCGATTCTCCGCGCGTCTTGGGAGCAGTGCCCCGGCCCCCCGCCGCTCCCGCCGCCGCCATGTCGGGCCGGTCGGTCAGGGCCGAGACCCGCAGCCGGGCCAAGGACGACATCAAGAAGGTGATGGCGGCCATCGAGAAAGTGCGGAAATGGTGAGGGCGGGAGCCGAGGGTGCCCGCGCGCGCGCGCGCGCGTGTGTTGCGGGCCCAGGCCCCGAGGAGCGCCAGTCCGGCAGGCTGGGTGGGAGCCGGCCGGCCGGCTCCGGAGGGGGAGGGGGAGGGAGAGGGCGGGCGGAGGGCGCGCCGGCGTCGGCGTGAGGTCAGAGGGCAGCGCCGACCGGGGCCAATCAGCGGGCCGCCCGGCTGGCTGCCCCGCCCACTGCCGCGGTCGCGCGCGGCCCGGGGATGGCTGCGGACTTCGGGCCGGCGCTGGGCCTGCGGGTCCTGGCTCAGAGTCCCGGGCTGGTGCCGCTGCTGCTGTCTCCCCGTGCTGTCCTCCCCCTGATTAGGAGCCAGCCATCCCCCGAGTGGCTTCGGTCGGCCCGGCTGAGCGCTCCACATAACACAGTCGAAATCTGAGAGTTCTCCCGGTAATTCCACCTGCCGCGGGAGCAGGCGTGGTGGTCATCGGAAAGGAAACCTGCCTCTTTCCCCTAACGCCCCCTGAAGTCGCAGGTGAAGCTCCGGAAGCTCCCGGAGCCTGTTCCTCTAGCTAGCCAGCAGTAGGTAGGAGCCCGGGGGCTCCCGTGTGGGCCTGGCTATGCGTTCCCCTCCCCGCAGGCCGGAAGGGCCTTCTCGCTCGCTCTCCGTTGGCTTCCGGTCACCGCGCCGAAAGCCAGAAGTGTCCGCTGGGACGGCTAGCGCTGACTGAGTTGTCCAGGTCCGCTTGCGGCTGGAATGCGGGCCCTGGGAGGGAAGGGGCCGTGCGTCTCGTTCCCTGCCTTCCTAGACGAGGGTCTTCGATACTGAATACGTGGTCAGCAGATGAGGAAACGGAGCGGACCGGTCGGGAACCGGTGCCCCCTGAGCCTTTTTTAGCTCGTTGTTTCCAGTCCATCGTCACCTCTCTGCATTTCCTGATGGCATTATTTGCTTCATAGCAGCTGTGACAGTAGTGACTTTTATGTGTTTATTTAGTATAAACTTCAGATTTGGCCTTGAAACTTTGCAAAGCGGTTCAGGTCCGCGAGACATCAGCTCCCTGCATTTGGTTCTTGCTCGGGCTGACAGCAAGTACTAAGCAGTCTTAGAGAAGTAACTTCTTTCTTTTTTTAAAATTAATTACATTATTTGATGGGCAGAGTTAGAGAGAGAGAGAGGTCTTCCATCCCTGGTTCACTCCCCAATTGGCCGCAACAGCCGGAGCTGCGCCGATCTGAAGCCAGGAGCTTCTTCCAGGTCTCCCACGCGGGTTCCGGGGTCCAAGCACTTGGGCCATCTTCCACTGCTTTCCCAGACCACAGCAGAGAGCTGGCTCAGAATTGGAGCAGCCGGGACTCGAACCGGCGCCCATACGGGATGCCAGTGCTGCAGGCTGGGGCTTTACCCTCTACGCCACAGCGCCAGCCCCGAGAGGCAACTTCTTGGAAAGCCAGCTCCCACCTGCACACACACTGGCTGGCAGCCCTTCAGAGCAGGTCGAGCGTGTTGCTCTGTGTTGAGTTTAGGACGGGCCTGATTTCCTTTCGCTGGGTCTAGCTCATGTTGTCAGGCCCTCGTGGTCTTGAGCAAGCCCTTGGCCTGGTCTTGAGCCGTTGCTTGTTTTGTGAGTGATGAGGATTTCTCCAGAGCTTTGAACTTGAAGGTTGAAATCTGAACATTTCTTCAGATTAGCTGTCTCCTTAGGCAGTCTTGGTAAGGCAGAACAGCAAGGGATCCCAAGGCCGGGTCCACGCCTGCCGCTCCCACCCAGCAGAGAGAGTGTGTGTGTGTGTGTGTGTCTGTGTCTGTCTGTCTGTGTGTGTCCCCCGTGGTCCTTTCTCCCTTGGAGGAATCTTTATATGGAAGCAGAACAGGGCAGCCAGTCCATGACCAGAGTGACTTAAGAGATTAACACTAAAATGACCAGAACCTTCTTTTTAAATTTTTGCTTTAATTAAAAAAATTTGCCCTAAGTTTATTTCTGCTTGTCTATATGTTTAGTGGTAATGGAATAATAGGGATTTTTGAAGATGTGCTACATAGTTTGTTATCTTTACTGAGATTCTAATTTGGTAAATAAGCTGATGAGACAAAAACATTATCAGAGGCACACATGTGACATCATTTAATAAGGAGCATGCAAGAAGGGGCCTGTGCCTACAGAGAGCTTAGAATTGCTGTTTTGAGTGCCTTATTTTATTTTTTTAAAACGATTCTTTCTGAGCTTTCTGTTCTTTCTTTCTTTTTTTTTTTTTTTTTTTAAGATTTATTTTATTTATTTGAAAGGCTGAGTTACAGAGAGGCAGAGAGAGAGAGAGAGAGAGAGGTCTTCCATCTGCTTATTCACTCCCCAGGTGGCCCAGATGCATGCAATGGCTGGTGCTGTGATGATCCGGAGCCAGGAGCTTCCTTCAGGTCTCCCACACAGGTGCAGGGGCCCAAGCACTTGGGCTGTCTTCTACTGCTTTCCCAGGCCATAGCAGAGAGCTGGATCGGAAGTGGAGCAGCCAGGACTTGAACTGGTGCCCATATGGGATGCCGGCACTGCAGGCAGCAGCTTTACCCATTATGCCACAGTGCTGGCCCTGCCTATTTTGTTTTTTTAGTGTTAAGACTTGTTAGAGAATGGACTCCTGCCCACTGGTTCACAACCCAAATGCCCACAGTGGCCAGGCCTGGGCCGGGCAGAAACCGGGAGCTGAACGCAGTCTGGTCCCCCACATGGGTGGCAGTGCCCGTTACCACAGCCAGGGTCTGCATAGGTGCCAGCCAGAGCCAGGGACTGGCCGAGGTGCGCTGATGGGGCTGCAGGCGTCTCAGCCGCCGTGCTGAAACCCGCCGACGGCCTCCGGTCACGGTTTGATCCATAAACGGTTTCTGGGAGATGAGCTCGGCAGTTGGTTGATGGTTGCAGGGCTTTTCCCCGGGCTTCAGGGAAGGTTCCAGGCCAAATGAGTCCTCACTCTGGGGAGAAGAAAAGCACACATGGTAACAAAAAGGAGTGTGTGTGCATGTGTGTGTGTAGGTTGCTCAATCCCTTTGCAGAGTAGCCTCAAACCCCTCCAGCCTCATCTCCCACCGAGGGGCTGCTTGCTATTACCAGACACAGCTTCAGACACTGCATCCTCTGCCTGTCCATAGTCTCCCGTATTCTAGAATGTTCCTCTCCTTTGCCCAGGTATGTGCTGGGGAAAGGGGGCTCGTGGCATATCTGAAAGTTGCCTTCTCTGTAAAATAAAACCCCAAAGCTCCTTTGAGAGCCAGTGTGAGGCCTACTTCTGTTAGCCAGAAGCATCCTGTCTTGCTTCTGGGATTATTATTACTGTTTTTAAAAGATTTATTTATTGATTTACTTGAAAGGCAGAGTGACAGACTGAGAGATCGATCTTCCATCTGCTGGTTCACTCCCCAAATGGGCACAACAGCTGGGGCTGGGCCAGACCAAAGCCAGGGGCATGTACTCATCCAGGTCTCCCTTGTGGGTGGCAGGGGCCCAAGCACTTGGGCCGTCCTCTGTTACCTTCCCAGGCATGTTAGCAGGAAGCTGGGTCAGAAGTAGAGCAGGTAGAGATTCAAGTCAGGGCTCCGCTACGGGGTGCTGATGTCGTGGGTGGCGCCACGCTGCCACCTTTGCTGTCTGTGCTACAGAAGTCACAAGGGTGCCCCTCCATAGTTGAGCCTCGCCTGGCCTTGTCTTTCAGCCTCCTTGATGTCCTCGCCGCCCCCATGGTAGGCGGTGATGTTCCTTAGTGTTTCCATCTCTTACGAGCTCCCAGGGAGGAAGGTAGAGACCATGTCTTCAGCATCTTGTGTCTCCTGCAGGGCCTTCTGGAATAGCACTTTCTACATAGCCGTGGGGTGGACTCAATGTTTGGAAAAGAAGGGTGATGCCAGGTCAGTTGCTGAGCTGGCAATGCCCTGAGTTGTGTACGGCCGAGGTCCGGGCTCCTGAGGACAGGTGACGGGGACAGGGCTCAGCACCGGACGCATCTGATAGGGAAGTCTCTGGAAGGGACGAGGTTGCGCCGTGAGGTGAGGGGTCTCTCCGTGGAGAGGGACGTCAGGGGGCGTTCCAGGTGGAAGGACTGATTGGCTAAGACTAGAGAAACATAAGCAATGAACAGAAAATGTATGTTTTTGTTTTATTAGTTCTGAGAAGTGTCTTTCTTTTAGGGAGAAAAAGTGGGTGACTGTGGGTGACACATCCCTTAGGATATTTAAGTGGGTTCCTGTGACAGACAGCAAGGAGGTAAGTGTGGAAGACAATGAGAACAACCACAAGGTACCCGTTTCTTTCTTTCTTTCCTTGGTTGCCTCTTAGTGGTAAAGGATTGAGCTGCGAACTCGTCAGGGACCCTTCTGTCATTGCTCCAGGCAAGGCCTCTCGTTACTAAAATCTTCACCCTTTATTCTCTTCCTGAGCGTGTCTGTTTCTCCAGGGCTTGGCAGCCTGCAGCCTGGCCTGAGCCCTGTGTTCGTGAGTATGGTCTGGAAGACAGCCATGCCCACGGGGTGCTTTATTGTGACAGCCACAGAGCCGAGTAGTTGCCCTAGACCTGTGCTGCCTCACAGCCTAAGGATGGGTCTGTCCCTTTAAGAAAAGGTTTGCTGAGCCCGTTCTCACCTGTTAGCCACCCGCTGTAGTATGTATGTGAAGGTTTGTACTTTTCTGACTCCTTGTCTTCTGATTGGTTTGGGAACCTGTGTATTCTGGAAAAACACATAGCATTGCTTCCTATGGGTTGTTTTTGTTTTGTTCTTTAAGAGACAGAGCCCCCATCTGTCGGCTCACTGCTGCTGGTTCACGCTCCAGACGCCTGCAGTAGCCAGGGCTGTGCCAGGCCGACGCCAGGGGCCAGGGGCTCAGTCCAGGTCTCCGTGTTTGTGAGCAGGGAGCCAGCTGCCCAAGTTACCGCCTGGCTGCCTCCTAGGGTTAGGAATGTGGGTATTCGTTACGAAACTCTATGTAGTCCTGTACTGTAAGCTTCTTGGTGTTTTTTCTCTTTTGCTAAACCTTGATTTAAAAACTGCATCCGGAAGAAGCTCCTGGCTCTGGCCCAGCTCTGGCCATTGCAGCCACCTGTGGAGTGAACCAGCAGATGGAAGGTCTCTTTGTTTCTGTCTCTCTTCCTCTCTCTCTCGGTGTAACTCCACCTTTCAAATAAATAAATAAATCTTTTAAAAAAAACCTGTATATGTAAATAGAGCTATTTACTTTTGACTCTCTCTTTTAAGATTTATTTATATATTAGAAAGGCAGGGTACAGAGAGAGAGATCTTTGGTCTGCTGGTTCACTTCCCAAATGCCTGCAGGAACCAGGCTGGGCCAGGCCAAAGCCAGGAACCAGGAGCTCCATCTGGGTCTCCCAAGTACCTGAGCCATCTGCTGCTGCTTTCCTAGGCACCTTTATAGAAAACTAGATCCGGGGGCCAGTGCAATACATGGCATCCCCCGTGGGCACCAGTTCAGGTCCCGGCTGCTCCACTTCCAATCCAGCTTCCTGCTAATGGCCTGGTGAGGCATAGAGGATGGCCCAAGTGCTTGGCCCCTGCACCAGCATGGGAGACCCAGATGGAGTTCCCAGGTGGCTTTGGCTTGGCCCAGCCCTGGTCATTGTGGCCATTTGAGAGTGAACGAGTGATGGAGGACCTCTCTCTCTCTCTCTCGCTAAGTCTGCCTTTCAAATAAATACAAATAAATCTTTAAAAAAGAAAGAAAACTAGATCAGAAAGGAAGCAGCTGGGACTTGACCCAGTGCTCAGACCGGGGTGCTAGTGTCACATCACAGCTCACCTGCTGCACTGCACTGCTGGCCCCGGCTAGGGTCACGTTGACCTATACTCTTGCGGTGCTGCACACCCAGATTATCTTCATATTTTTTTTATTCTGATTGTTTCTACCCAGTCAAAAAACAGAGCGTTGCCAACTCCTACAGAGCCTCTTGGCAGCACCTCCAGCCCCGCCCCCACCCAGGTAGCCACCCTTCGACCTGTGCTTTCCTCCTGCTTCTTGTTTGTAAATATTTCCATAAGCAGCAGCGTCAAGGGCCTGTGTTTGTGTCTCTCTTGCTCAGTCTTGTGTTTGTGAAATTCACCCGTGGCGTTGTGAGCGCCCTGTTCCTTTTCATTGCTGTGTGGAATTCCATCACGTGACCGCTTCATAGTTTATCTCTGATTCTCCTCGTCAGTGAACATCTGGATTTTCCCCTGTTCAGGATCCGGGTGAACGTGTTCATGAGTCCGAGGAGTTGACTTGCTGGGGCCTAGAGTACGTGCACATGGCCCTGTGTTGGCAGATGCTGAACTGTCCTCTGGAGGGCGGAGACAGCGTTTCTGTTCCCCCCCAGGACCAGGACCAGGACAGGTGGCATTGCTGCAGATGTGCGTCTACGCTGGGTGCTGTCAGGCTTCTGTGCAGAGCGCTTGTCGTGGCTTGGAGGGGTGCTCATGCTCTGGTCCCCGAGGAGGCTGAGAGTCTGTTCTGTGACTCTTAGTCTGGGGGATCTCTTCTCTCAGGAGGCACCTGTTGAAGTCCCCCTTCCCCTCCCTGCTGTGTGGACTTGTAGGACTCGTCCGTGTTGTGGACTGGAGTTCTTGTGGACTTGTGTCTTTGTGTCTGTGGCTTGTCCTGGCCTTCTCTTTCTACTGCCCTGGGTAACGGAAGCTTTCAGGTTTTTTGTTTTCTATTAAGGTTCACTTATTTTATTTGAAAGGCTAATAGTTACAGAGGGGGACAGTCCTGGCTGCAGTGGCTTTCCCAGCACTGTAACAGGGAGCTGGATTGGAAGTGGAGCATCCGGAACTCAAATTGGCACCCATATGGGATACTGGCACTGCAGGCAGCAGCTTAACCTGCTATGGCACAATGCTGGCCTCAAGTTTTCAGTTTTAATCTAGACAAAATAATGTATATTAAAAAAAACAGTTGGTCTAGACACCAGTGTAGTGGCGCAATGGGTTAAGCCTCTGCCTGCAGAATTGGCCTCTCCTGTGAGCGTGGATTTAAGTCCTGGCTGCTCCACTTCAATCCAGCTCCCTGCTAATGCTCTTGGGAAAACAACAGAAGGTGGTCCAGGGGCCAACCCTGTGGCATAGCAGGTAAAGCCACCGCCTGCAATGTTGGCATCCCCATATAGCGCCCGTTTGAGACCTGGCTGCTCCACTTCCGATCCAGCTCTCTGCTGTGGCCTGGGAAAGCAGTGGAGGATGACCCCAGTCCTTGGGCCGCTGCACCCACATGGAAGACCTGGAAAAAACTCCTGGCTTTGGATGGGCCCAGCTCCGGCCATTGCAGCCATTTGGGGAGTGAACCAGAGAATGGAAGTTACCTCTCTCTCTCTCTCCCCCTCTGCCTTTCCTTCTCTCTCTGTGTAACTCTGACTTTCAAATAAAAAAAAAATAAATCTTTTAAAAAAAAAAAGGTGGTCCAGTGCTTGGGCCCCTGTCATCCACATGGGGGATCTGGATATACAGTTCCAGGCTCCTGGCTTTGGCCTGGCCCAACCCCAGCTGTTGTGGCCATCTGGGGAGTAAACCAGCAGAAGGAAGATCTCTCACTATGTTTCCTTCTCTCTGCAACTCTGCATTTCAAATAAATAAATAAGCCTCTTAAAAGAAAAAGCGGTCCTTTCAGATGTCTCCAGAAATCGCTTCCTCCTGTGAGGCTGCAGAGGTGGTTGTCCGCGAGCTCATTGTTGTGGCACCGTTCACGGCGCACCTGGACTTGACGTTGGGGTGTGTGTGAGTGGGGCCCGAGTTCGCCTTGTCTCCATGGGTGGACATTGGTCCTGGCCCTGGTTACTGAAAGCACTGTTGTTTGCCTCCTGCTGTGTCGTACTCTAGGTGTCTGGGTGTGGTCCCCAGCTTCTCGTTGGCACTGGACATCCCTCACACCTCAGTAGCCGTGAATCAGAAGCCAAGGGACCAGGACTGGAACCAGGGCGTCCCAGGTGGCATCTTTTTTTTTTTTTTTTTTTTTTTTTTTTTTTTAAACAAATGACTTATTCAAAAGGCAGCACGAGAGAGGGAGAGGCAGAGAGGAAACACAGAGATCTCCCATCCACTGATGCCCTTCTCCAAGGCCCTACAGCCAGAGCTGGGCCAGGAGCCAGGAACGCCATCCTGGTCTCCCACGTGGGATGAGCCATCACCCACTGCCTCCCAGGATGGATTAGGAAGAAGCTGAATTGGAAGTGGAGTAGCAGGGGTTGGCACTGGCACTCTGATACGGGCTGTGGGTGTCCTGAGCTTCAGTCAGCGCTGCACAGTGCGCACCCTCCGGAGAGACTGCCGTGCCGCCCACAGAGCTCTGTGCATCGTGTGCCTCTGAAACCCTGTTGCTCTGCACCAGTTCCCAAGGTCAGGCTCCCGTTGCCACATGCAGGCACTGGTCGCAGGAGAGGGAGGAGGGAGAGAACGGTCTTTGCATGACTTGAAGGGAGTTTGCTAGAAGTTGCCTCAGGACACACACACTTGCCCCTCATGCTCCAGGTAGCTTGTGCTCTCTCTGTCCCGCGAGAAGCCTGGGAGCCTGTGCCCACCAGCCAGTTCTGTGGCACTGGAAAAGGGTTTTTCCATAGTACTTTGCCCTCTCTCCCTCTTTCCCTGGTGATGCGTGCACAGGTTTCTTCTCTGGATTGGATGTTCTACATAGGACTTCCGCAATGCTGTTTTTCTGTTGGCTATCTCTTACTTAATAGCACATGCTGATTCTTCCCTGTCAGTGTGTAAAGACTATCAACAAATCTGTATTTTCCCTCTGAATTTGGGAAAATGCCCATAGCACTCTTTAATCACTTCTGGTCTCCACCCGTCCCCCTATGCTGTCCTTAATTTTGACTGGAATGTCAGATTTTCGGCCTTTCTAGTTTTGGTTATTGCTTATTTAGACAAAATAGGCATTGTTAATTATTGACTAATCCTGGCACCTGTCTTTTACTCCTTTCTCCTAATTTCATTTGTCTTGTTGGAATGTGTGTCAGAGGGCTTTTGTTGGGAAGACGTCCTGAGAACCTCTTTGTTCTACTTCATGCTTGATTTCATTTGTATGTGAAATTCTAGGTTGAAAATCGATCTCTCTCACCATTCTGAGGGACTGCTTATTGTTAGGCTTCTGTTGATGCTGTTGAGAAATTGGATGTCATTCTGATTCTGATTCTTTGTTAGATCATCTACTTCTGAGAAACTTAGAATTTCTTCTCTTTGATCTTCTAGGACTTCTGTTAGAAGATCCTGTAACGTTTATAGCCAGCTGCTTTCTTAATTTCTTTCTTTCTTTTTTTTTTAATACTTGAGTTCTTTTAATATTTATTTGTTCAGGGGCCAGCACTGTGGCATGGTAGATTAAGCTATGGTCTGCAGTGCTGGCATCCCATGTGGATCCCATTTCAAGTCCCAACTGCTCCACTTCCAATCCACCTCCTTGCTAATGCTCCTGGGAATGCAGTGGAGGATGGCCCAAGTCCTTGGGCTCCTGCACCCACATAGTAGACCCAGAAGAAATTCCTGGCTCCTGGATTCCGATCAGCTCATCTCCAGCCATTGCAGCCATTTTGGGAGTGAACCAGCAGATGGAAGACCTTTTTCTCTCTGTCTCTATGTCTCTACCTCTCTCTGTAACCCTGTCTTTCAAAAAAATAAATAAATCTTTAAAAAATATTTTATAATTTAATTTTTAAAGATTTATTTATTTATTTATTTGAAAGGCAGAGTTACACAGAGAGAGAGAGAGAAGTCTTCCATCCGCTGGTTCACTCCCCAATTGGCCGCAATGGCCGGAGTTGTGCCGATCTGAAGCCAAGAGCCAGGAGCTTCTTCCGGGTCTCCCACATGGGTGCAGGGGCCCAAGGACTGGGCCATCTTCCATTGCTTTCCCAGGCCATAGCAGGGAGCTGGATCAGAAGTGGAGCAGCCGGGACTCGAACGGGTGCCCATATGGGATGTCGGCACTACAGGTCTCCCATGTGGATGGCACAGACCCAAGCACTCAGGCCGTCAGCAGGGATCCAGAAGTGCCCACATTGCGTTCCAGGATTGTAGGCAGTAGCTCTCCCCACTATGCCACAACGTTGGCCCCCATCTAAAGGAATTATTTGTGGGTTAAGTCGCTAATTAAGCTAATTCAGTGGGTTAAACTGCTGCTTGGGACACTCACATCCCATATTGGAGTCCTGGTTTGAGTCCCTGCTACTCTGTTCCTGATCCAGTTTCCTACTAATGCACCTGGGAAAGTAGCTAGGTCCCTGCAACCCACGTGGAAGAACCAGACGGAGTTCTGGGCTCCTAGCCTGGTGTTGTGACCATCTGAGGAGTGAACCAATGGATGGATTATCTCTCCCTCTCCCCTCTTTCTGTGTCTCTCCTTCTCTATCACCCTGCCTTTCAAATAGAGACATAAATAAATCTTTTGTTTAAAAAAATGAATTAAAGGGATAGGGTTACCCTCAGGATTCAGCCTTTCTCTTTTGCCCTCTGCCATCTTCTGCCCCTGTACCCATCCTCTCCCATCTCCAGGGGTACCCGTCTTCCAGGGGTACCCATCTCCAGAGGTACCCATCCCTACGGGTACCCATCCTCTAGAGGTACCAGTCCTCCAGGGGTACCCATCTTACAGGGGTACCCATCTCCAGGGGTCTCTGTCCTCCAGGGGTACTTATCCTCCAAGGTACCTGTCCTCCAGGGATACCCATCCTCCAGAGGTACTCATCCTCCAGGATACCCATCCTCCAGAGGTACCCATCCTCCAAGGGTACTCGTCATCCAGGGGTACCCATCCTCCAGGGGTACCCATCCTCCAGAGATCCCCGTCCTCCAGGGGTACCCATCTCCAGAGGTACCCATCCTCCAAGGGTACTCGTCATCCAGGGGTACCCATCCTCCAGGGGTACCCATCCTCCAGAGGTCCCCGTCCTCCAGGGGTACCCATCTCCAGAGGTACCCATTCTCCAAGGGTACTCGTCTTCCAGGGTACCTGTCCTTCAGGAGTACCCATCCTCCAGAGGTCCCCGTCCTCCAGGGGTACCCGTCCTCTAAGGGTACTTGTCTCCCAGGGTATCTGTCCTCCAGGGATACCCATCTCCAGAGGTACCCATCTCCAGGGATACCTGTCCTCCAGGGGTACTTATCCTCCAGAGTACCCGTCCTCCAGGGATACCCATCTCCAGGGGTACCTGTCCTCCAGTGGTCTCCATCCTCCAGGGTTACTTATCCTCCAGGGGTACCCATCCTCCAGGGTACCCATCCTCCAGGGGTCCCCGTCCTCCAGAGGTACCCATCCTCTAAGGGTACTTGTCTTCCAGGGTATCTGTCCTCCAGGGATACCCATCTCCAGAGGTACCCATCTCCAGGGATACCTGTCCTCCAGGGGTACTTATCCTCCAGAGTACCCGTCCTCCAGGGATACCCATCTCCAGGGGTACCTGTCCTCCAGTGGTCTCCATCCTCCAGGGTTACTTATCCTCAAGGGGTACCCATCCTCCAGGGTACCCATCCTCCAGGGGTCCCCATCTCCATGGATACCCATCCTCCAGGGGTCCCCTTCCTCCAGGGTTACTTATCTTCCAGGGGTACCTATCCTCCAGGGGTCCCCATCTCCAGGGGTACCTGTCCTCCAGGGGTACCCATCTCCAGGGATACCCACCCACCAGAGGTACCCATCTCCAGTGGTCCTCGTCCTCCAGGGGTCCCCTCCTCCAGGGTTACTTATCTTCCAGGGGTACCCATCCGCCAGGGGTACCCGTCCTCTAGGGTACCCATCCGCCAGGGGTCCCCATCTCCAGGCATACCTGTCCTCCATGGATACCTGTCTTCCAGGGGTACCCATCCTCCAGAGGTACCCGTCCTCCAGGGTTACTTATCTTCCAGGGGTACCTATCCTCCAGGGGTCCCCATCTCCAGGGGTACCTGTCCTCCAGGGGTACCCATCTCCATGGATACCCATCCTCCAGAGGTACCCGTCCTCCAGGGTTACTTATCTTCCAGGGGTACCTATCCTCCAGGGGTACCCATCTCCAGGGGTACCTGTCCTCCAGGGGTACCCATCTCCAGGGATACCCACCCACCAGAGGTACCCATCTCCAGTGGTCTTTGTCCTCCAGGGGTCCCCATCCTCCAGGGTTACCCGTCCTCCAGGGGTACCCATCCGCCAGGGGTACCCGTCCTCTAGGGTACCCATCCACCAGGGGTACCCATCTCCAGGCATACCTGTCCTCCATGGATACCTGTCTTCCAGGGGTACCCATCCTCCAGAGGTACCCGTCCTCCAGGGGTACCCGTCCTCCAGGGTACCCATCCTCCTGGGGTACCCATTCTCCAGAGGTACCCGTCTCCAGGGATACCTGTCCTCCAGGGATACCCATCTGCCAGGGGTACCTGTCCTCTAGGGTACCCATCTCCAGGCGTACCTGTCCTCCAAGGGTACCGGTTCTAGGGGTACCCATCCTCCAGAGGTACCCGTCCTCCAGGGGGTGCATTTTTCTGGGGGTAAGCATCCCGAGGAGTGGATGGGTGAGAGTTGGGCGCTGTGGAATGAGCTGTGATTCCTCGCCCAGCCCTGGCTGCAGTGGTGCCTTTTCCCCTGCTGCCCAAGGTCAGGCAGTGTGCATGTGTGGGGCAAGGAAGGCGCCAGGCAGCCCCTGCCCAAGACTTGGTCCCCTTTCTTTCTCTGAGGGCTTCGCAAGTCCAGTGTTGGTTACTGAGGTGCATGTGCCCCCAGCAGTCCATGGCAGTGGCGTCCCCCATCGTGGGTCTGCTGGGCAAGAGAACGAGTGACGGTGATCCCGTCAGGGTGAGATGTGCCAGTGCTCCGATGCGGGGATGCCAGGAACACCATAATGCTGCCCTCTCCCCAGTCTTAAATGTACTGGGGCCAGCACTGTGGGGTAGCGGGTAAAGCCACCACCTGCAGAGCCAGCATCCCACGTGGGCGCCAGTTCTAGTCCCGGCTGCTCCACTTCCGATCCGGCTCTCTGCTGTGGCCTGGGAAAGCAGTGGAGATGGCCCAAGTCCTTGGGCCCCTGCACCTGTGTAGGAGACCTGGAGGAAGCTCCTGGCTTCAGGTTGGCCCAGCTCCGACCATTTGGGGAGTGAACCCGTGAATGAAAGACTTCTCTCTCCCTCTCCCTCCTTCCTTCCCTTTCTCTCTCTTTCTCTCTTTCTACCTCTGTACCTCTCTACCTCTCTCTAACTCTGCCTTTCAAATAAATAAATTTTTTTAAAAAGTAAATGTGCCATATTTGGGAAGTAATTAAGTGAATTATGGTTTGTGGAACATTATGCAACTGTAACAATCATGTGTATGGAACGTGCTAAAATGGTTCCGTGTTTGCAATGACATTAGAATAATATCCGCATGTGGAAAATGCGGGAAGGAGACCCATGACTGCATGGCAGGGGTGATTTGTGACAGGGTGCTAGGACTGAGTTTTTAACCAAGCTGAGTCGTGTCTGAGCGCACTTCCTCCACTGTACAGGTGTGGACTGGCCGGTGCGGGGCTGCCCAGCTGTGACCTTTGCACTTCTGGAAGGCTCTCAACTGCGAATGCTTGGATTGACTGTCTTCTTTTCTTTGCCCTGGACTTGCTGGTTGCAAGCTAGTGCTTCCCTCCATCCTGGTCCCCACACCCATAACTTAACCTCCTTGAAAGCAGTGACATGACAGGGAGGGCAGGGGCAGAACGCATGAGGCTGGTGGTGAGCAGCGGAGCCGGCAGGGCCACCCCGTCCTGTCTGCCCGCGTCACACGCACAGCGATGGTTCGTCCCGCCTAATCTGAGTGCTGTTCCCTCACTTGTTCCCTGTGGTGCTACTGAACCGGGCGTCTCTCCCACCTGAGTGTTTCTGGCCCATGCACGTAGGAAAGGGTTGGTTGGAGCGTGTTGCTCAGGGCAGGAGAGCATGAGCGGAGCGGGGTGGGGGTGGGGGGGCTCTGGTGGAGGCGTGTGTGTCTGCCGCTCACTTCTGATGGCTGAGATCCGTGCAGAAGGGTTCGTCTCACAGGTGGAGACACAGGCTTGACACGGAGTATCTCGCCCCAAAGTGTCCCCCTGGGGTCCTTGGGCTCTGCCCCGCCCTCATCCCTGCTCAGTCTGATGCAGACAGCACCCTTCTCCCTCCTCGTGCGGCCCCTGCTTGGCTCTGTCATAGTCCTCTTTTTATCCTTTTCTAGAAAGAAAAGGCAAAATCGAACAGTTCTGCCGCCCGAGAACCTAACGGCTTTCCCTCTGACGCCTCAGCCAACTCCTCTCTCCTCCTGGAATTCCAGGGTGAGTCGCATCCCCATCTTCCTTGCAGGAAACAGACAACGTAGATGGTGTCCCTGCCGAGACCATGGCTACTGTGCGTCTCGTTTCCGTGGCTGCTGTTCCGCTGGGCGCTTAGGTCTTTCACATAGCGCTCCCCCGTGACTGCGAGGCGGGGTCCCATTGAGAACGTCCTTAAAGTGACATCATCGGAAGTGCAGACCCCGCCTTGCGTAGGGCCCGGGTTTCTGAATCACAGGTGCTTTCTGTATGCTGAGTGTTTAATGGCAGTGCCTTAGAGCAGCGGCCAAGTCCGCCGTCAGCCTAAGCCCTGCGCGTGTCAGGCGGCGGTTACTGCTCGTGTGGCGCTGTCGCTCCAGCGTCTTGTTTTCATTCCAATGTCAGCCTGAGCCGTGAGCCAGACAGTGCTGAGACGCCCAGGTGGGGAAGCTCCTTGACCTGCGGAACGCTGCTTCCGCGCTGGTGTGGACGATAATGGACTCAGGAGTAGCAAGACTAGAGCGCGCCCAGCGTGAGACAGGTGAACCCGGGCTGCAGCTGCCCGCTCCACACCTGTGCTCCTGGCCCCAGCAAGGTCACCGCAGCTTCGGGAGACCAGAAGGGAGGGAGGCCGCTCTGTAGCTGTGTGGGGGACATTCAGTAGTCGCAAAGCTCTGGGAGATGTGCGGCTCTGTTTCCTCCGTGTGGTTTCATCCAGTAGTGAGCAGGTGCTGCGTGCTCTGGGCAGCCAAGGACGGCGTGTCCGAGCCTGCCCGCACGGGGTGCAGTGGAAAGACGCAGGTGTGCGCAGGGTATGACAGGAGCTCGGGGGAGCAGGGAGGCAGGGCCCCGCGCAGGGAGCGATGCTGGAGCTGGATGTCGGAACGTGCAGGGCTCTCCAGGAAGACTGGAAAGAGAAAGCTGTTCCTGCCTGGGGAGTGTGAGGCGGGGAGAAAGGCGGGGAGGCCACGAGAGGTGCTGGCGTGTGGGGCTTATCCTGGGAAGTCTCAGGAAGCCCCTCCATCTGTGCAGTGGAGCAGTGTGGAGCCGTGAGCCCTGGGGCAGGCCAGACCGGAGACTGGCCAGCAGGCCTGCTCGGAGATGCTGCAGCCCAGGCCGGGGCTGCAGGAGAGCCAGGCGTGAGCACAAGTGGTTTCATGGCGGGAGCATGGAGCTCACTTGGTGCCTGGGTGCTGGAGGCAGGGCTTGCTCTATGTTGTTATCTTAGGTGGTCGTGTTGGGCCGTCAGACAGAGCTGGCGGATGGCAGTCCTTTGGCCCCGGGGGCAGTTGGCTTGAAGGGCCTGAGCTGAGCCCCTGCAGGTACCAGCTCCAGACAGATGGGTCATTTCCTGCACATCTGTGGCAGGAGGGAGATGGGCAGGTACTGACCAGAGGCGCAGCTGCACCTCTGCCCTGGGCAGTGAGAAACCCCAGTCCAGGCTGCAGCTGGGTGCTGAAGGATCCCGAGCTTCCCGAAGTGCGCAGGTTGCATCAGGATTCCAGCTGCCTCTGTGCTCGGGGTACAGAAATGCCGAAGTGAATCCGCGGGAGCCTGCAGCCAGCCTGCAGGGCACAGGAGCCCTGTGCTGTGGAGACGCCGGGTGTCCTGAGTCCTGTTGAGGACAGCTGCCCGAGCTGTCGCCTTCGCTGTGCTTGGTTTCAGATGAAAACAGCAACCAGAGTTCGGCGTCTGACGTCTACCAGCTGAAGGTGGACAGCAGCACCAACTCGAGCCCCAGCCCCCAGCAGAGCGAGTCTCTGAGCCCAGCACACACCTCGGACTTCCGCACAGACGACTCCCAGCCCCCCACGCTGGGCCAGGAGATCCTCGAGGGTGAGTCTGCCTTCACGATTGTCTTCTTTGGAGGAAGGGGTTAGGGGAGCACCCCACGGCCTGGCACCATCAAGCCATTTGGTAACAGCTTGGCATAGTTACAAAAACTTTTTTTTTTTTTTGACAGGCAGAGTGGACAGTGAGAGAGAGAGACAGAGAGAAAGGTCTTCCTTTTGCCGTTGGTTCACCCTCCAATGGCCGCCGTGGCTGGCACGCTGCTGCCAGCGCACTGCGCTGATCCGATGGCAGGAGCCAGGTGCTTTTCCTGGTCTCCCACGGGGTGCAGGGCCCAAGCACTTGGGCCATCCTCCACTGCACTCCCAGGCCACAGCAGAGAGCTGGCCTGGAAGGGGGGGCAACCAGGACAGAATCCGGCGCCCGACCGGGACTAGAACCTGGTGTGCCAGCGCCGCAAGGCGGAGGATTTAGCCTAGTGAGCCGCGGCACCAGCCAAAAACATTTTTTTTTTTTTTTCAACTTGAAAAGCAGAAAGGGGCCAGTGTTGTGGCACTGCAGGTTAGGCCACTGCTTGTGACACCAGCATCCCGGATCAGTGCATTTCAGTCCTGGCTGCCCCACTTCCAGTCCTGCTCCCACTGACGCACTTGGGAAAGCAGCAGAAGATGGCCCAAGTACCTGGACCCCTGCACCCATGTGAGACCTGGAAGAAGCTCCTGGCTCCTGGCTTCGGCCTGCTCTGGTCCTGGTTGTTGCGGCCATCTGGGGAGTGAATCAGCAGATGGAAGACTTCTTCCTCTCTCTGTCTTGCCCTCTGTGTCATTCTGCCTTTCAAATAAAATAAATCCTTAAAACAAAAAAAAAAAAGAAAACTTCCATCCATGGATTCACTCCCCAAATGCCTATAATACCTGGGACTGGGCCAGGAGGAAGCCAGCAGCCAGGAACTCCATCCAGGACCCCGACATGGGTGTCAAGAGGGTGTTCAGTAGCAGGAAGCTGGGTTCAGAACCAGAACCAGGACTGGAACCCAGGCACTCTGATGTAGAATGCCGGTATCCCAGCCTCTGCAGCAGACACCCAGTGCCCTGCACGTGGGCGTGTTGAGGAAGGACTGACTACCCCGTCCGGAGAGGCAGGAGGAAGCATGCGGCTCGAGCGAGGCGCAGGCGCTGTGGAGCCTGGGTGACCTCTCAGACACCCTGAGACAGAGAGCAAGTGGAGGCCTGGACGGGATCGCGGCGCTGCCAACTGGCAGAGTGGGCGTCAGCTTGAGTCCCTCAGACGCCAGCGTCCGTGCCCTTTGTGCTCTGTCCAGCACAAGCCGGAGTCGAGGTGCCCTGTCCTGGGCCCTCGTCAGCTTTGCCGCACTGCGATCTGGTGCCAGCTGGGCTACACGACAGAGCTGTCCTCTGTGTAGCTCCCTCCGTGTCTGTCTGCATCGCATCCCGTGGCAGGGGCCTGGGGAGCAATGAGCTGCTCTGGTGGGTCCAGGCACTTGCAGGCCAGGCTGGTCCCCTGTGGCCTAGTCTTAGTGTCCCCACCTCCCCGGGGTGGCCGTGGCTGCTCCACAAGACTCTGGCTCCTTCCCTCCTCACTGAGCCACTTCTGTCGGGTAACTGAGGACAGCGCCCTGCCTGGGGAGCTTGCCCTGGGCTGAACCTGCCGCTTTTTCAGAGCCCTCCCTGCCGGCCTCCGAAGTTGCCGACGAGCCTCCCACCCTCACCAAGGAAGAACCAGTGCCCCTGGAGACACAGGTGAGCGGTCACTGTGGGCGTCCCAGTTTCTCAGACACAAAGTAAAGGCTCTGTCGGCCCCTGGAGGGCGCAGAGAGGGTGTGGGGCGCCTCCGGGGTCTGCCAACCCACCTCTGGCTGCTCCTAGGTGGCCGCGGAAGAGGAAGATGCAAGTGCCCCACCCCTGAAGCGCTTCTGCGTGGACCAGCCTGCAGTGCCGCAGACAGCGTCGGCGTCGGAGAGCTAGCGGCGTCTGCACCCTCCGCCTCCCACCCCGCCTCTATTTATTGTTCTCTGGCTCTGGCCGGGCTGTGTCGCTGGGGTGAGGGCAAGCGCTGGGGTCCAGAGCCTGCACATAGGAACCGTCCAGCCTGGAAGCTGACAAAGGACTTGGGGTTGCAGCACCATCATCTGTCCCTGGCACCTGTCTGCTTGTTCCCCCCAGAGGAGGAGTGCTCCTGTCCTCCCATACCCAAGTAGGCTGGAGAGTCCGCCCTCCCCGGTTCTTCTGTCACCCCCAGGTGGCAGTCTCTGCCCCAGGACCTCTGGACGGAGCTGCTGGCATGTCTGAGAGAGAGAGAGAGAGAGAGAGAGAGAGAGAGAGAGACTGTGAGAGACTGTGAGAGACTGTGAGACTGTGTGGATGGCGCCCTCTAGAGGAGAGAGTGCCTAAGGATACTTGAACTTGAAAGGAGATTGTAGAAGCTGGGATCCTCAGGGTGTGCGGCCTCCAGGCCGCTGCTGGAGGAGACTGGGCCAAGGGAGGGAGGGTGAAGGTCCGTCTCTGCCCCAGCCCGAGGCGGTCCTGCCTCCGGTGGGCTCTGGCTGCTGGTGGTCTTTGTGCCCTCCCCCCGCGCACTCCCACGCCGGCGGCTTTGTTCCCACCCGTGCGTGTCATTCCAGCACCCCCTGCCTCCTGCTGTACACTCTGCCTCAGCAAGAAGTCGAGGTTCTGACATCAGCACCCACCCCCACAGTACTGCTTCAGCTCAGACTTCTAGAAAGTTCCCTCTTCTTTCAAACCTGCATGTTTAATTGAACTTTGTGATTTTATTTTTTGTTTCAAAAAAAGTTTAAGAAAATGGAAATGAGCGACAGTGAGTGAAGACATATTTTAGCACTGAATAGAATATTTTTAAAATTAAACTATTTGAAATAGTCTTGTTGGTCTCTGAGTGCCTCATTGTGGAAGGGGGCAGGCAGGGCTGGGGGTGCTGGGGGCTGGGCCCTTAGACAGGAGTGCGCTGCCAAGATTGCCTTGACATTGTCGTGTGGCCAGTGCTGTCCCTGTGTGTCTTACGCAGCCCCAGGCAGCAGGGAGGAATCCGTGAAGTCTGTTTTTCACTTTTGAAATCGTCGTAGAATGCACATCACACGAAAGCTTAGCATTTGCACCTGCAGGTCAGCACACAGTGTAAGCTGCTCACACGTCTGGTCATCGCCACCCTCCCCGTGAGCCTTCTCACTGCCCCCACGGGACCCTCCCACCCCACAGCACTCGCTCCCTGTTTCCCACTCTTCCCAGGCCCCGGCAGCCACGGATTCCTTTTTGTTCTGATTCCTAAGGAAATCAGAAGGGTCATGGTTGAAAAGAATCTGGCGTTAGGTGTGTTCAAGAGTTTCCTAAGTAATGCCTTTGACCCCTCACCGGGGCTCCAGGTATCATGGACGGGACTAGAATCCAAGTTCTGCTGCCCCGCCTTATTAACCCCTACTTGTTTTTTCTTAAAAATTGGACACTATTAAGTTGTGAAATGAATGTCACAGATTCCATGATGACTTGTGGCACATAAGATAAATGTGTTCTCTAATGTATTTAAGCAAGGGAAAGTATAACCAGTAAGAGGCCATCAAAAAATGGCCAGGGGTAGGTGTTTTGGGCAGTGATTAAGTCACGTCCTGTATATTAGAATGCCTGGATCAAGTCCCAGCTCCTTTGCTCCTGATCCAGCTTCCTACTAATGTTCCCTGGAAGGCAGAAGATGAAGTTCAAGTACTTGGGTGTCTGTCACCCACGTGAGAGAGCCAAAGGGAGCTCCCGGCTTTGGCCTGGCCCAGCCCCAACCCTAGCTGTTACATGGGCATCTGGGGAATGAACCAATGGGTGGATGGTTTCTCTGTCACTCTGCCTTTTGAATAAACACATCTTCAAAAATACAAAAAAAAAAAAAAAAAAAACATATGGGCTCACCTAACTAATGGTGTGGAATAAGGATTGCCCCAGAGGCCAGAGGGGTTTGGAGTATAAAGAAGACGAGTGGACCTCACCTTTTTATCTGGGGTTAGATTTCCATGCTGTGTTAGTCAGCCTTGACAGGTGCTTGTTTTACAAATACTTGGTGCCGATGTATCCCACATGGTCGCTGTCTTTTTAAGGAGTGTATGGTGTGGTGAGGTAGGGAGGGTGGACAGGAGCCTATGCCTCACGGGGGGTGGGGTGGAGGGAAGAGGACCGTAAGGGTCCGGGGAAGCGTTTCGCTGGGCATTGAAACCTCTGGTTGGGTGCAGACAGACCTGAGGAAAGAGAGTAACCAGGGCAAGTGAGGGACAGAGGTGGCAAAGCACTGGGCGTATGCAGGAGCAAACCATGTAATCGGGTCTCTAACTTCCCCCACATTTCAGGGAATTTGCAAAACCGGACAGTTAGCAAAAAGTCCCATAAATGGGTAAAGTGTTTCCTTCACCTCGGTTCACCTGGTACCCCTGGGTGGTTGGTCCAGGACCCCTGCAGATACCAAAATCTATGGGTGCTCACATCCCTTAGATAAATGGCCACAGGCGTGGGTGGTGGTGCACAGTGGGTTAAGCTTCCCCTTGGGATGCCCGCATCCCACGTTGAGTCCGTCTGCTCTGCTTCCAGTGGCGCTTCCTGCTTAGGCATCCTGGGAGGCAGCAGACGATGGCCCAGTAATGGATTCCCGACACCCACGTGAAAGACGCCCGGCTTTGTCCTGGCCCAGCCCGGTGGTTGTGGGCATTTGGAGAGTGAACCAGCAGATGGAAGATACATCTCTCTTCTCTCTTGCTCTGCCTTTCAAGTAGATGAAAATAAGAAACATTAAAAACAAAGATGAGGCCAGCACCGCGGCTCACTAGGCTAATCCTCCGCCTTGCGGTGCCAGCACACCGGGTTCTAGTCCCGGTCGGGGAGCAGGATTCTGTCCCGGTTGTCCCTCTTCCAGGCCAGCTCTCTGCTGTGGCCAGGGAGTGCAGTGGAGGATGGCCCAAGTGCTTGGGCCCTGCACCCCATGGGAGACCCGGATAAGCACCTGGCTCCTGGCTCCTGCCATCGGATCAGCGCGGTGCGCTGGCCGCAGCGCACCAGCCATGGCGGCCATCGGAGGGTGAACCAACGGCAAAGGAAGACCTTTCTCTCTGTCTCTCTCACTGTCCACTCTGCCTGTCCAAAAAAAAAAAAAAAAAAAGAAGAAGAAGAAAGGAAGGAAGGAAGGAGGGAGGGAGGAAGGAAAGAAGGAAAGAAGGAAAGAAGGAAAGAAAGAAAGAAAGAGAGAGAAAGAAAGAAAAGAAAAGAAAAGAAAAGAAAAGAAAAGAAAAGAAAAGAAAAGAAAAGAAAGAAGAAAAGAAGACCCAAGTGCTTGGGCCCCTGCACTTGCGTGGGAGACCAGGAAGAAGCACCTGGCTCCCGGCTTTGGTTTGGCACAGCTCCAGCTGTTGCAGCCCTCTGGGGAGTGAACTGACGGAAGGAAGACCTTTCACTCTGTCTCTTCCTCTCACTGTCTGTAACTCTACCTCTCAAATAAATAAATAAAATCTTTAAAAAAAAAAAATAGAATGGTGGCTGCCATTGGGCAACAGCAGAACCGTGAGTAAGGTGGAAATGAGGAAACAAGAAGAGTTGATTGGGTAACATCAGGTCAAATTTTTCTGTAAGAGTCCAAGCAGAGGGGACTCGATTACTCCGACTCGGGGAGACCGGGTCTCTTCTTTTTCAGGAGAAAATGGTCAGTGTGTGTCCTCTGGAAGTTTCCACTGGATGCTGCGACATTTAACGGGAATGACTCCCTTTTGGTTTGGTTGGGGTTTAATGCAGGAGCCTCCTATAATGCGTGTTAAACAGAGGGCTAAGTCTCCACTTTCCTCTCCAGTCAGTCAATACCAAGCATAAAACTGGGGCAGCAGTTAAGGTGCCTCTCAGGACTCTGCATCCTACACTGGAGAATGTGGGAGCAAATCCTGCCTCCACTTCCTATCTGGCTTCCTGCCTATGCACTTCGGAGGTAGCATGATAGTTCAAGTACTTGGGTCATCCATGTGGGAAGGCCAGATGGAGTTCCTGGCTCCTGGTGGCCAGCTGGGGAGTGAACCAGCGGATGGATAATTCCGTCTCTCTCTCTCTCTCCCTCCCTCCCTCTGGGTCTTTCGGATATTTGAGTCTGAGGAATGAGCAGGACAGCCCAGAAACCAGCCCCAGCCAGAAGCTGGAACTTCCTGGGCAAAGGTGTCTATCAACACGGCTGGAGGATGGGTGCGTGGCAAGGCAGAGCTCCCTGGCACACAGAGCACAAGAGACGGCGGTGCCGACGAGCTCATGCCAGGCTCGCTGGCGATCTGCAGAAGAGATGCTGGGCGTGTCCCCACGTGCTGTGACCCCTGCGGCCAATCAGCTGGAGCCGACCCGCACCAGATCCTGGGAACCAACAGGTTCTGATCCTGGTCCTCTGTTTCGTCTTGTTTAACCAGATGTTGGCAGAGAAAAGGCCTTGAGTTAGGCTAAAAGGATGATTCATGAAAACTTGGAGAGTTCAGAGCCAAAGGTCAGGGCCAGGGAGAGCAGCATGGGGAAGAAAGTGTAGGATTCAGATGAGGGTGGGGTAGGGGGGAGGAGAGAGAGGGAGGTGCACTTGTGCACTGGGGAGGAATGAGTGTGGTGGATTCTGGGAGTGGGGAGGCAGTGGTCCCTTTGGGGCCGGCGTGCTGGGACTCGGGAATCCTAAGACTGGACACAAAGAATGAACTCAATTAGAAGACAGAGGGTTTGGAGGCATTGAGAGTGGAAATTTTAGAACAGGAAACCGTTGTGCTAGCTTAGTCCCTGATTTTTTTGGGGGGGGGCAGTGTCAGGACAAGATGCTAAGATCTCGTGGTTGGGGGCAGGCATTTGGTCTTGCGGGGGTGAATCGGTAGGGACACCCAGCTCTCGATTCCAGCTTCCTGCCATTGAAGGTAGCAGTGGTGATGGCTCAAGAAGCGGTGCCCCCCTCCCCTGCCCCCGCCGCCGTGGGAGACCTGCATTGAGTTTCTGGCTCCTGGCTTCAACCTACAGCACCTTCTTTGTGTGCCTCTGGGGAATGAACCAGCAGATGGGAACTCTCTCTCTCTCTCCCTTTCGGAAAAATAGGTAAATAAAAATTAAATTCTAGGGACTGATGCTGTGGCATAGTAGGTAAAGCCGCCGCCTGCAGTGCTGGCATCCCATATGGGTGCTGGTTTGAGTCCTGGATGCTCATCTTTATTTTTTTTTTTTTAAGATTTAAAAAAATTTTTTTAAAGATTTATTTATTTACCTGAAAGTTAAGAGTTACACAGAGAGAGGAGAGGTAGCGAGAGAACCCCTCCATCCGCTGGTTCACTCCCTATTGGCTGCAACATCCAGAGCTGTGCCGAGCCGAAGCCAGGAGCCAGGAGCTTCTTCCGGGTCTCCCATGCAGGTGCAAGGGCCCAAGGAATTGGGCCATCTTCTACTGCTTTCCCAGGCCACAGAAGGGAGCTGGATCACAAGTGGAGCAGCCGTGACTCAAACCGATGTCCATGTGGGATGCCAATGCTTCAGGCCGGGGCGTTAACCCACTGCGCTACAGCGCCAGCGCCGGCCCCTTATTTATTTGAAAGACAGAGTTTCAGAGAGAGGTAGAGACAGAGAGAGGTCTTCCATCCATTGGGTCACTCCCCAGATGGCCGCAATAGCTGGAGCTGTGCCAATCCGAAGCCAGGAGCCAGGAACTTCTTCTGGGTCTCCCATGCAGGTGCAGGGGCCCAAGGACTTGGGCCATCTTCTGCTGCCTTCCCAAGCCATAGCAGAGAGCTGGATCGGAAGAGGAGCAGCTGGGATTTGAACCAACGCCCATATGGGATGCCAGCACTTCAGGGCAGGGTTTTAACCCGCTGTGCCACAGCGCCAACCCCCCACCCCCCCGCGGGCTGCTCCTCTTTTGGTCTTCTGATCCAGCTCTCCGCTATGGCCTGGGAAAGCAGCAGAAGATGGCCCAGGTCATTGGGCCCCTGCACCCATGTGGGAGACCTGGAGGAAGCTCCTGGCTCCTGGCTTCAGATCATCTCAGTTCTGTTGTGGCCATCTGGGGACTGAACCGATGGATAGAAGACCTCTGTGCCTCTGCCTCTCTGTAGTTCTGCCTTTCAAACAAATAAATAAATCTTAAAAAAAAAAATGAGGGTACTTTAAAGTTCGCACAAAATGTATATTACAAGACATGCATGGATTTCCAATTTTGTTTTCTACACCAAAATAAATTTTCTTAAAGTTACTTTCATCTACTTTAAAGGCAGAGCGAGAGAAAGAGTGAGAGAGAGATCTTCCATCTGTTAGCTCACTCCCCAAATGCATACAACAGGCAGAGCTGAGCCAGGCTGAAGCCAGGAACCAGGAGCCCCATCCAGGTTTCTCAGGTGGGTGGCAGGGGCCCAAGCCCTTGAGTCATTTTCTGCTGCCTCCCAGGACCCATAAGTGTGGGGCTGGATTGGAAGCAGAGTAGCTGGTACTTGAACTGCCAATCTGATGCGAGATGTGGGCATCTCAAGGTGTGGTTTAACTCAATGTGCTACATCACAGGTGCTTTGCTGTGGGTCGCCGGGACCTGACCTGCCAGGCTCAATGTGTTTTCCATGAACTTTTTGAAGTACCCCAACTTCCCTGATTGTTTCTTAATGTGTCTGGAGCCCTTACTTCGAGTGATTTTTGCTGTCAGGTTTTAGCCCAGCTGATGGTCACTGCCTTGGGGTCTCCTGTCTGGGCCTCAGATCTGTAGGCCTAGCTCCACTTCTGCACTTGTTTTTTTGTTTTTGTTTTTGTCTTTTTTTTGTTTGTTTGTTTTGTTTTGTTTTGTTTTTTTGACAGAGTGGACAGTGAGAGAGAGAGACAAAGAGAAAGGTCTTCCTTTGCAGTTGGTTCACCCTCCAATGGCCGCCGAGGCCGGCGCACCACGCTGATCCGATGGCAGGAGCCAGGTGCTTCTCCTGGTCTCCCATGGGGTGCAGGGCCCAAGTACTTGGGCCATCCTCCACTGCACTCCCTGGCCACAGCAGAGAGCTGGCCTGGAAGAGGGGCAACCGGGACAGAATCTGGCGCCCCGACCGGGACTAGAACCCGGTGTGCCAGTGCCGCAAGGCAGAGGATTAGCCTAATGAGCCGCGGCGCCGGCCCACTTCCTGCACTTGGGCCCTAGGGATCCCTGCAGCTCCCATGTAAGTGGTCACTCCAACTCAGCGCATACACATGGCTGGGATGACCACTTCCTTTGCCACACTCATTTCCTCATTTTTTTTTTTTTAATTTATTGATTTGAAAGGCAGAGAGTGACAAGAAGAAAGGGAGAGACAAAGATCTCCCATCTGCTGATTCACTCTCCGAATGGCTACAACCACCAGGGCCCGGCCCGGCTGAAGCCAGGAGCCAGGAGCTCCGTCTGGGTCTCCCAAGTGGGTGCAGGGGCCCAAGCCCTGGCCATTCATTATCTGCTGCCTTTTCAGGCGCATCAGCAGGGAGCTGGAACGGAACTGGAACAGCGGGGACTCCAATTGCCCCTCCCCTATGGGATGCCTGTGTCACAAGCAGCCCCCCACCCCATACTTTGTGCTGCAAATTCGGTTCTGCCTTCTCTGGTAGGTGACCATGTGAGGCTTCCTGGAGGTGGTGTCGGACCTAGAACTCACCTTTTAGTGGGAACAGGATCTCCTTGAAGACAGAAGGAAAGCAGGTATGGAGCTGACACTGGCACACTTTACTCTGGGACACCCAGCAGTGTGGCCGTGTCGGAGAGCAGATCAGGAAGCTATGAACTAGGGAAGATAATTTAGCAGTCAGAGAATTTCAATGAGTGTGTTTCTGATTCACTTATTTAAGAAGAGTGACATGGGGGCCAGCGCTGTGCCGTAGTGGGTAAAGCCGCCGCCTGCAGTGCCGGCATCCCATATGGGCGCCGGTTCAAGTCCTGGCTGTTCCACTTCGATCCCGCTCTCTGCTATGGCCTGGGAAAGCAGTGGACAATAGCCCAAGTGCTTGGGTCCTGCACCCACGTGGGAGACCTGGAAGAAGCTCCCAGCTCCTGGCTTTGGATCAACCAGCTCTGGCCATTGCGGCCATTTGGGGAGGGAACCAACGTGTGGATGACCTTTGTCTGTCTCTCCCTCTTTCTGTAACTCTACCTTTCAAATAAATAATTAAAAAAAAAAAGAAAGAAAGAAAGAAAGAGGGACAGAGAGCGCTGGTTCAGTCTTCAAATGCCCACAGTGGCCCCCAGGGAAGCTGGGGACTCAGTCCAAGTCCCCACGTGGGTGGCAGGGACCCAGGTACTTGCGCCATCATTGGCAGGGCTACTGCAGCATCAGGACGCCGGAGAGGGGAGGCCGAGCCGGGAGGAACCCAGGCTCCCCCCTGTGGGACCTGGAGGTGCTAACCAGGATGTGCTTCCAACTGCTGGCGGCCAGACGCCCACCTCTCTGATTCTTCTGATGGTGCCAGATTTTAGCCAGGAGAAGCAGCTCCGATCTCCTGCTGCCTTCTGACTGCGCACTTTGGAAAGCACTCCTCCGGCAGATTGCACGCTATATATATATATATATTTATTTATTAGGGCACTCTCTTGTGTCTTCCCGCCCTATAGCACCCAGCACAGGGCCCAGAACAGGGGGGGTAGCCCAGTGTCCTATCAGCAGGATGAACGGGCTTCATCTCCCATCGCCACTACGTCCCCTAAGGCATTTTTCCAAAGCAGCTTCCGCCTTAGCCTCTCCAGCGTGGTCCCAGAAGCAAGCAGAACGCCTCTCTGCAGACCCCAGCCGCCCTCCCACCCCGAGTGGGTTAACTCCGGGGGGTGAGCCAAGCTGGGGCTCCAGCCACCCTTCCGCGGTCGCCTGCACGTCCTGGGGTGGCTTCCCGCCAACCCCACTACGCAGCCCGGCCCCACCCGCGCACCCCCGGGCGTGGCCGAGCGCGGCGCCTTTAAGAAGGGGCGGAGCGCGAGTGGAAAGACAAAGCCCCTGGCCGCGCGCTCCCCCTCCCCCCGCCGGCGCACCACACGGACAGTGGTGCCCGGATGTCGGTGTCGCCGTTGGTGACAGATGGCGCAGTGTCTGCCAGTGTGAGGAGCTCCCCTAGGCTGACCTCTCTGGGCTCTCGGCCTTTCGGTCCCCTGCTGCCCCCCACTTTTCGCTCTGCCGCGGACGGCCCGTACGCCTGTCACCGGCGCTTACATAACGTGACCTTTCACCTCTTCGGACTGCCCTCTAGTGCGCTGCAACCCAACTACGCGGCAGCGGCAGGACGGGGGCGGGACCCAGGCGTGGAGCGGCAGCTGCTCCGGACCAATAGAACGTGAGCGCTGAGCAGCTCTCCGCCTATTGGAGCATTCGCCCCCGGCGCCACAAGGGAGCAAGTTAGTGTGCGCGCCGGCCCGGCGGGGGGAGGAGGGGAATCTCCCGCCATTTTTCAATAATTTCCTCCGGTGCCGCTAGAGAAGGAGTCGTGACTGTCGCCCGCGGGGACCCGCAGCGGAGGTTGGCCGGAGGGGGGCTTGGAGGCGCAGCCGCGGTGTGCGTGGGAGCTCCGTGCCCCGGCGTTCCGCTCCATGGCTCCCGCGCGGCCGCGCCAGCACTGAGGGAGCCCGGAGTTCGCGCCGCCCTCTCACCCCTCCCCTCCCCCACCGCCCCCGGGAGCCAGGCGCTCGCTCCGGGCCGCGGGGCCTAGTGCTGGGCCGCGGGGCCGGCCGCGGGCCGCGCGATCCCGCCGCCGCCGCCGCCGCCGCTGCCGCCATGGCGCCGCTCCTGGGCCGCAAGCCCTTCCCGCTGGTGAAGCCGCTTCCCGGCGAGGAGCCGCTCTTCACCATCCCGCACACTCAGGAGGCCTTCCGCACCCGGGAGTATCCTTTTCCAGCCGACGGCGCGTGGGCCGCCCGGGGGGCAGCTGTCAGCGCGCCCGGCCGCCGGCGGGCCTGGATGCCGAGCCCGGGGCGGGGGTGGGGGGGCGAGCGCTCGGGCCGTGCCGGGGCCGCGCGCCCCCTCCAGCCTCGTCCCTCCCCCGCCGCGCACTTTGTCCGCGGGCCTCGCTGGCCGAGGAGCGCGCCGCCCCCTCCTCAAGTTGGCTGCGGGGGGCCCCCGGATGCCGGGGTGGGGGTGGGGGTGGGGGGCGGAGGGGAGCAGGGTTTCTCTGGCTGGTTTTGCTTTTCGATGGAAATGAAAGTTTTTGAAATCGCAGCCGCGCGGCCTCGTGATCCGCGTGTGAGTCGCGTCTCGCCCGGATGGTTCTGCTCCGGAATGGACCCCAGGCCGGGGGGCGAAGTGACAGGACCCGGAGGCCCGCGAGCCCGCAGGGCCTGGAGGGAGGCGAGGACGCAAAGAGGCTCCCTGGGAGGAGCCCTGACTTCCTTGGGCACACGCGGGTTTGCAATCGGGAAGGGTTAGGCGGGAGGTTGGTGTTTTATAATAATTTTTTTTTTTTTTTAGTGCCGAGAGGTACCTAGAAGTCTCAGTGTTGTGTGGTGGGAACCTGCGAGGCTGATGTTTTTAAATAGGGAGCGTCCTCCCTTCTAGTTCTCCGAGATTTCTTGTGCAAGTGTCATCCTGAAGTTTAAAAGTTGTACGACTTTGATTTACTTTTTTTTTTAATGGCTCGCCGGATGAATGATTTCTGAGCTTTAGGGTTTGAAGTCGACTTGTGCGTGCAGCTTGCTTGGGAGCTGAGGGAACCTCACGCGTGGAGGCTGATGGGTTGCTTTGTCGGTCCTTTCCCTCCTGGAACGACTTGGTTTCTTAGTGGTTCCTGCGTGCTTGCTTCGGCACGGGAGGGAGTGTTCCCGTGAGCCCTTCCTCTCCTCGGGCCTCTCCTTCCTGGAGTATCCCATAGGCTGAGAGTGTGGGGTGTTTGTGCGCAGAGACTTGGGGAAGGAATTCGTGCTCGGGAAGAGGTGCGCCTCTGGCCTGGTGCAGCTGCTCGGGGCCTCCGGCGTGTGCCTCTGTGCGGGAGGAGAGGCGGGAGTAGGGTCCAGTGCTGTTCCTGGCCGATCCCTGCCTGAGTCCCCGAGAGGAGCGCGGGCTGTCGCTGGGGCACTTTCAGCTCATTTCAGCGCTGGTCCGCTTTGTGGCCGTCTGTGGTTGAAAACGAGAGCGTTTAATTGGGGGTGGGGGGCGCGCTGCCTCTTTTTCTTGTTCTGTTAGGCATTTCCGAATGCTTCAGAGAGGTCTTGTAGCTCTGCTAACTACAGCTTTCTTCCCAGAGTAGCCTCCTTTTGTTGTTGTTGAAATAAAATTCCCAGAACAGTGGAGTGAAAAAACTTGGGGGAGTCTGAGTGCATTTTCAGATGTCATTTATTTTTTTGAGTTGTTGGTGGTCTCACCCAGTGACGTGCTCAGATGTTAATTTTTCAGCTTTGGTTCTAGTGGAGTATAAGGAGCATGCCGTAGGGAAGAGACAAGTTCTAAGTCTCTTAACAGGTCAAAAATGGCCAGAGGTAGCTGAGTGGGTACTGGCAACACAGGCTTTTTCTGATCATTTAATGACATCTTCATGAGTAGGAAGACTTTCTCTTAATGATCACAGTTGAAAACCAGAAACACTTTAAGTGATATGTACGTAATAAATGTTCTTTATTTTCCTTTTCCCACACCAGTATTTAAAATCTTTGTAACAAAGGAGTTCTTACATAGTGTTATGTATTGGGGGGAGATTGCGCCCTTAGGAGTTTGTACAAGGGGAAGCACTTTGAGGATGGGTTTTAAGCAATTGCACTGTATGGTTGGCATATTTCTTTATTAGGCTATTAGTGGTTTCATAGAGGAAAACAAATATGTGGCTGGGTTAATAGCTGCTTTTGAAGTATTACTCTCAGTTCTCATTTGTATTTATTTATTTATTTTTGACAGGCAGAGTGGACAGTGAGACAGAGAGACAGGTCTTCCTTTTTGCTGTTGGTTCACCCTCCAATGGCTGCCGCGGCCGGCGCGCTACGGCCGGTGCATCGCGCTGATCCGAAGGCAGGAGCCAGGTGCTTCTCCTGGTCTCCCATGGGGTGCAGGGCCCAAGGACTTGGGCCATCTTCCACTGCACTCCCTGGCCACAGCAGAGGGCTGGCCTGGAAGAGGGGCAACCGGGACAGAATCCGGCGCCCCGACCGGGACTAGAACCCGGGTGCCGGCGCCGCAAGGTGGAAGATTAGCTTATTGAACCGCAGCGCCGGCCTCATTTGTATTTATGTTTTTCATAGAATTTGATACTTTAATTTTCTCTGAATACCTTTTGATTGCATGTGTACTCTGTGGCAAATTTGTGTGCTATTTTATTGAATTAAACTTGTGTGTTCTTAGGTTCTTGCAGGTATAGCCCATCTTCACTAAGCCTACAGGGCAGTTGTGAATGATGCACACACTGAATGCCTGAGTTAGGTGTAGGTTGTACTGTACACCGGAGCTTTGAATTTGCAGCGTGTTACTTCCTAGGCTTGTTCCATAGGCAAGACACTAGACATTACTTGGAAAACATTAACAAATTTTGAGAGAGAGATCAGTATTGATATCTTCCATCCGCTGGTTCACTCCCCAAATGGCTGCAACAGCTGGGGCTGGTCCAGCCTGAAGCCAGCAGCCTGGAGCTCCATCCGTGTCTTCCATGTAGGTGGCAGAGACCCAGCAGGGAGCTGGATCCAAAACAGAGCAGCTGGGACTCAAACCGGTGCTTCAGTATGGGTTGTCGGCATTGCAGTTGACAGCTTAGCTCACTGGGCCACAGTGCCGACCAGACAAAATTCTTGATGTGATATTTGCCGATAACAGGAAACGCTGACTATATTTACATCACGCTGGGTTTTAAGCAGCCTCTGAAGCTATAAGGGCGTTGCTGCGTGTTAATAGTTGTGTTGTGTTGCTTCTGCTGTCCTAGCGTCTAAAGCTTAGAAACAAGTAGCTCATGACCTTTGTAGTCTAATCCTGTGAGAAATTTTCAGTAGTGTGATGATGTGCTGTCCTTTGTAGTTCTGGCCCTAGACACGAATGGCAAGAGGATTTGAAGAGCTGAATAGCTGTAGATGTGGTTGCAAGGCAGGATTTTATTGGACCATTTATTACTGAGCTCTTCTGTTTATAATTTCTTTTCTAGAGGTTTATTAATTTGTTTGAAAGAGTTAGAGAGAGAGGGCTGGGTATCCCACATGGGTGGCAGGAGCCGAAACATTTGGGCCATCTTCTGCTTTTCCCCGGGCCGTTAGCAGGCAGCTGGGTCGGAAGTGGAGCAGCAGGGATGTGAACCAGTTCCCGTATAGGATGCAGCAGCCTTTCTTGCTATGCCACAATACTGGTCCCAATTTAATTTCTCTAAAGTAATAAGTCATACAAGATTAGCTTTATTTCTGACTTGATGACGGATTCTGGTCCAAAGAGAGAAAAAGCAGATCTTCAGTTGACTATATCATCTTTTCACTTAAGAGTCTTAGGGTTACAGTTACACTTTTTTTTTTAAAGGTTTATTTATTTATTGGAAAGTCAAGAGTTACACAGAGAGGAGAGGCAGGGAGAAGTTCACTCCCCAATTGGCTGCAATGGCCAGAGCTATGCCAATCTGGAGCTAGGAGCTTCTTCCGGGTTTCCCATGCGGGTGCAGGGGCCCAAGCAGAGAGCTGGATTCGAAGTGGAGCAGCCAGGTCTCGAACCCACGCCCACATGGGATGTCGGTGCTGCAGGCAGCAGCTTTACCCACTGTGCTACAGCGCAGGCCCCACAGTTACACCTTTTTAACCTCTATATTCTTCTGGGCCACGTGCTTTCAGGCTATCAAGTGCTTTATTGGAAGAACAAATCCCTAAGAGGCTAAAGGGAACAAAGCAGCAGCATGTTATGGTAAGGAGGTAGCTCTTGAACTCATGAAAAAGTAGATGCATAATACGATAGTCTAGGATTTGAAAATATCTTATCATTTATAGCTTACACAACCTTTGGAGAATTGCTTTGACATTTTGCCTGCAATTATATGTGCAGCAGTTGCTGGAACATAAAAACCTCAATTGGCATTTGCTCTGAGTGGTTATTTGAGAGTGAGCGACTTATTTTGGTAACCTAAAATCTGAAACAGGATTTAGAGGTAGCTGATTCAGTATTCTTTTTTTTTTTAATTTTATTTTTATTTATTATTATTATTATTTTTTTGACAGGCAGAGTGGACAGTGAGAGAGAGAGACAGAGAGAAAGGTCTTCCTTTGCCGTTGGTTCACCCTCCAATGGCCGGCGCACCACGCTGATCCGATGGCAGGAGCCAGGTACTTCTCCTGGTCTCCCATGGGGTGCAGGGCCCAAGCACTTGGGCCATCCTCCACTGGACTCCCGGGCCACAGCAGAGAGCTGGCCTGGAAGAGGGGCAACTGGGACAGAATGCGGCACCCCAACCGGGACTAGAACCCGGTGTGCCAGCGCCGCAAGGTGGAGGATTAGCCTAGTGAGCCGCAGCGCCGGCCTCAGTATTCTTCCAATGGACTTTTTTCCCCCTCATTAATTTTCATTGACTTCACTTTTTCTTAACCTAACAGAACAGAGTCACATAAACTTAAAAGTATCTATTGTTAGGGGTTATTTTAGGAATTTGTTTTAGACTTGTGGAATTAATCTGACTAGTCAATTTTTTTTTTTTTTTTTTTTTTTATTTTTGACAGGCAGAGTGGACAGTGAGAGAGATCTGAGACAGAGAGAAAGGTCTTCCTTTGCCGTTGGTTCACCCTCCAATGGCCGCCGCGGCCGGCGCGCTGCGGCCGGCGCACCGCGCTGATCCGATGGCAGGAGCCAGGAGCCAGGTGCTTTTCCTGGTCTCCCATGGGGTGCAGGGCCCAAGCACCTGGGCCATCCTCCACTGCACTCCCTGGCCACAGCAGAGGGCTGGCCTGGAAGAAGGGCAACCGGGACAGAATCCGGCGCCCCGACCGGGACTAGAACCCGGTGTGCCGGTGCCGCTAGGCAGAGGATTAGCCTAGTGAGCCGCGGCGCCGGCCCTGACTAGTCAATTTAAAAATTAGAGTTAATGTTGTCAGGGGGCATTTATTCTTTTATAGGTATACTATAGGTCTACAGTGCTGTCCAATAAAAATGTAAACCACATAGAATTTTAAATTTTCGAGTAGCCACATTGATAAAGAAAAGCCAGTGGTTAAGATGCACTGGGAGGGGTGGCGGCACCGTGGCTGAGTGGGCTAAGCTCTGCCTGAAGCGCCAGCATCCCATATGGGCTGGTGTGAATCCCTGCTGCTCCACTTATGATCCAGCTCCCTGCTGATGGCCTGGGAAAGGCAGAAGATGATGGCCCAAGTCCTTGGGGCTCTACACCCATGTGAGAGATCCAGAAGAAGCTCCTGCCTCCTGGTATCAGATCAGCCTAGCTCTGGCCAATGAGGACATTTGGGGAGTGAACCAGTGGATGGAAGACCTTTCTCTCTTCCTCTCTGTGTCTATAATTCTGCCTCTCCAATAAATAAATAAAAATGCTGCTGGGATGTCCCTATCTCATATTGAAGCTTGGATTCTAGTTCCAGCTCTGCTTGAGTCCAGCTCCCTGCTAATGTGCGCTCTGGGAGGCAGCCTGGGATGGCTCAGGTACCTGGGTCCCTGCCATCCATGTGAAAGGCCTGGATTGAGTTCCTGACTCTTGGCTTTCCCCTGTTCCAGCCCTGCCTGTTGTGGGCATTTGAGGAGTGAACAGTGGATGAAATGTCTCTACCTCTGTCTCTGTTGATCTCTTTCATAAAATTAAAAAAAAATTTTTTTTAATTAAAATTAAAAGGTGAAGGCCGGCGCCGCGGCTCACTAGGCTAATCCTCCGCCTAGCGGCGCCGGCACACCGGGTTCTAGTCCCGGTTGGGGCGCCGGATTCTGTCCCGGTTGCCCCTCTTCCAGGCCAGCTCTCTGCTGTGGCCAGGGAGTGCAGTGGAGGATGGCCCAGGTGCTTGGGTCCTGCACCCCATGGGAGACCAGGAAAAGCACCTGGCTCCTGGCTCCTGCCATCGGATCAGCGTGCTGCGCCGGCCGCAGCACGCCGGCCGCGGCGGCCATTGGAGGATGAACCAACGGCAAAGGAAGATCTTTCTCTCTGTCTCTCTCTCTCACTGTCCACTCTGCCTGTCAAAAAAAAAAAAAAAAAAAAAAAATTAAAAGGTGAAAAAAGAAAACACACATTTTCTTATTTTATGACTCAGGCTGAAGGAGCAGTCCATATGTGTGACAATTTTTTTTTTCAGTCAGGGTTGGGCTAGGTTGACACCAGGAGCTTCATCCAGATCTGCCACATGGGTGCAGGAGTCCAAGGTCTTAGGCCATCCTTCGCTGCTTTCTCAGGTGCATTAGCAGGGAGCTGGATCAGAAGTGGAGCAGCTGGGACTTGAACCAGAGCCCATATGGAATGCTGGCATTGCAGGCTGTGGCTTAACCCACTACACCATAATGCAGGCCCCATGTGACATACTTTTTTAGTAGCAAACACAGTGACTTTTTTAAAAAGTTTTTTTTTTTTAATTTATTTAAAAGAGTTACAGAGAGAGGGAGAGACAGTGAGGTCTTGCATCCACTAGTTCACTCCCCAGATGGCTGCAGTAGGTGGAGCTGAGTGTATCCGGAGCCAGGAGCCAGGAGCTTCTGGGTCTCCCACAAGGACTTGGGCCATCCTCCACTGCTTTCCCAGGCGCATTAGCAGGGAACTAGATTGGAAGTGGAGCAGCTCGGACTCCAGCTGGCACCCATATTGGATGCTGGTGCTGCAGGCTGGGGCTTTAACCTGCTACAGCACAGCGCAAACACAGTGGCTTTTAAAAGCCTCTTGGGTGGTAGTACTTAGTGGGTAAAGCTGCCCCCTGCAGTGCCGGCATTCCCATACGGGCACCGGTTCGGGTCCTGGCCAGTCCACTTCTGATCCAGCTCTCTGCTACGGCCTTGGAAAGCAGTGGAAGATGGCCCAGGTCCTTGGGACCCTGCATCCATGTGGGAGACCTAGAAAAAAACTCCTGGCCCCTGGCTTCGAAGCAGCCCAGCTCCTGTGGTTATGGCCATTTGGGGAATGAACCAGCAGATGGAAGACCTCTCTCTCTCTCTCTCTGCCTCTGCCTTTCAAATAAATAAACCTTAAAAAAGAAGTGCCTCTTGGAAGTAGAGAACACATCTGTTTGTATCTAATGGTCAAAGCAAGTCACATGACCAATGCGTGGGGTGGGAGTGTGCATTCCTCTTCCCAGGAGGCATTGCATGTGAAACCCTCTGTAGCAAGGAGGTAAACAGTTGGAAGCAGCAACATGTAATCAACCCTATTTGAAGGTTCAGGGACTTTTTGCTAGGGAAGGTTACTTTTGAGATCTAAAGGAAGATTAGAATTTAGTTAATAAAGAATAGAGGGCTTGTCTTGGTAGACAAGGTGTGATGACTGTGAATGTGAATTTGAAGGTTCTTGATTTTAAAAGATTGAAAGTAGCTTCGTATACCTGCATTGAAGAAGCGAGAATGGGTCTGGGATTGCTTCGTGGTGAGAGACACGAAGGCATCCGTCTGCAGGTCCCTGTGACATAGGCAGAGTGGTTTTGACTGGGCCTTATGTTTAGTGGGGGCTGTTGATAAATTTGAATAGGCTTTTAGGTTAGGAGAAATAACTGGGGCTGCAGTGTTGAGTGGGTCACAAACCTTGAGACCAGCAGTCACTAAGACAAGTGATGTGTCCGTTGAAATAATATGACAGTGAATGGTGGTCCGAATAAATATTAAGCCTTTGAGCAGAAGAGATGTGTAATAGGTACATTTTGGGGATGATGAGGAAGATTTGACAGGATTTGGTGGTTGAGTGGAGAAGAGAGGTAGGATGAAGGATTGGGTCGTGATGTCATTTTTTGAAATAATCATGGAAGAGGAGCAAGTATTTTGTTTTATGAGTAGAGGAGGGGAAGTAAAATGTTCAGTTTGGACATTCTTTTTAAAAATTTTTTCTTATTAAGAGAGAAAAAATGACAGATGCAGAGAGAGCTCGCCTCCACTAATTCATTCCCCCAGTGCCTCTGCCATGGTTGGGTCAAAGCTAGAGGCCTGGAACTCAATCCAGGTCTCTTGTATGGGTGGCAGGACCCATACTGGAGTCTTCATCAGCCACTTCCATTGTTTGCTTTAGCACAAAGCCCGAGTGGGACTCCAATGTAGGTACTCTGATATACGGGATGTGGACAGCTTTAACTGCTGGGCTGAGAGCCTGCCCCTAACGATTGTTGTCCCTGTGAGTATAAAAATAGGTCCATGTTGCCATTGAATATATGGATAGAGTTCATAGGTAGACTGAGCTGCTGATAGAAGTTATTAGTATATAGATAGTGATTGAAGTTAATGGGAATGGAAGGAAATGACTCAGCAGAATAGATTTTTTTTTAAGGTTTTTTTATTTATTTGAAAGGTGGAGTTACAGAGAGGGAAAGGCAGAGGCAAAGAGAGAAAGGTCTTCCATCTGATGCTGGTTCACTCTCCAAAAGCTGCAACAGCCAGGGCTGGGCCAGGTGGAAGCCGGGAGCCAGGGGCTTCATCCAGGTCTCCCACATGGTTGCCGGGGCCTAAGCAAATTGGGCTTTCTTCTGCTGCTTTCCCAGACACATTAGCAGGAAGCTGGATCAGAAGTGAAACAGCCGAGACTGTAACTGATACCTATATGGGATGCTGGCGCTGCAGACAGCGGCTTAACCCACTGCTTGGGTTCCTGAAACCATGTAGGTTACCTGGAAGAGACTCCTGACTTTGGTCTGGCGGTTGGCAGCCTTTGTGGCCATTTGGGGAGTGCCCCAGCAGATAGAAGATTAATTCTCTCTCCCTCTCTTCCCCTCTTCCCCTCTCCCTCTCCTTCTAACTCTGCCTTCCTAATAATATAAGTAAATCTTAAAAAAAAAAGTCATAACCAATAAATAGATTTTTTTTTTTTTACAGGCAGAGTGGACAGTGAGAGAGAGAGACAGAAAGGTCTTCCTTCGCCTTTGGTTCACCCTCCAATGGCCGCTGTGGCCGGTGCAGTGCGCTGATCCGAAGCCAGGAGCCAGGTGCTTCTCCTGGTCTCCCATGGGGTGCAGGGCCCAAGCACTTGGGCCATCCTCCACTGCACTCCTGGGCCACAGCAGAGAGCTGGACTGGAAGAGGAGCAGCCGGGACAGAATCCGGTGCCCCGACCGGGACTAGAACCTGGTGTGCTGGTCCCGCAGGTGGAGGATTAGCCTATTGAGCCGCGGCGCCGGCCTGTTTGGTATTTTTATATGTATATTTAAGATTTACTTATTTGAAAGTCAGTGACAGAGGGAGAAATAGAAATATTTTTTAAATGTATTTTAATTAAAAAAAAAAAAACATTTATTTATTTGAAAGGCAGAGGCTGAGAGAGGGAGAGAGGTCTTCCATCCGCTGATTCACTCCCCAAATGGCCACGGCTGCCGAAGCTGAGCTGATCCAAAGCCAGGGGCTTCTTCTGGGTTTCCCATGTGGGTGCAGGGGCCCAAGGACTTGGGCCATCCTCCAGTGCTTTCCCAGGCCATAGTAGAGAGCTGGACTGGAAGTAGAGCAGCCATATGGAACTCGCACCCATATGGGATGCTGGCACTGCAGGTGGCGGCTTTACCAGCCCTGCCACAAGTCCAGCACTAGGAGCACTTTAAATACATTTGTTTCAGCCACTATAAAACGTGTCACTTGGAAAGTAGAGGGATTGACAGTTTACTCTCTAGTTGTAGTGTCAGTTTATCTTCTTGCACAGTATCTGTTGCTGTGCATGAAAGTAAATTGCCATTTGAATTTGAATGTGGCTGGCTGGTGGTGAATTCTAGTTGAGAAGGAGTAAAACTCCTTAAATGGCCGATGTGAAGCCAGGAGCCAGGAGCTTCTGGGTCTCCCACGTGGGTACAGGGGACCAAGGACTTGGGCCATCCTCTGCTGCTTTCCTAGGTGAATCATCAGGCAGCTGGATCAGAAGTGGAGCAGTTGAAACTCAAACCTGCGCCCATGTGGGATGCTGGCGCTGTAGGCTGGGGCTTTAACCTGCTGCACCACAGTGCTGGCCCCAGGACTTTATGTTTTTAATCCCCAGAAGCAACCAGTGTTTGCAGGGTAGACTGGAAAGCTGTCAGTGATCATTAGCATATGCATAAGGTTATTGCAGACTGTCCTGGAGACTGGCCATCCCATCTTACTTTGCACTGATTCTAAAACTTGTGACCTTTGGAGTTGTGTAACAATTCCACTTACCTTAAATTTTTATTTTTTATGATTTGTGTTATAGTTTGCCTTTATTTTTTCCTACATTGTTTTAGTACTTTTTTTTTCTTGTGAAATGAAACTTTGGTGAATTGAAGGCATCACATTTGTACTAAAATGCTAGTGTTTTATTTGTAAAGTGTGACAACATTATTCTCCCCTCCTTTAGTCTTAAGTGTCTTGCCTTGCTTTTGCTGCTTGAAAACCCTGGTTCCATTTTTCTTTTCATGCTGCACATTCTAAAAGGATAGTGCACATTTTCTTTCTATGTTTAAGTATTTTATGGCAGTGGGTTGGTTGTCCCTCTTTGAATGTTATTTTCCTGAGCCACTGTGAACAGAGAATACGAAGCCCGCCTGGAGAGGTACAGTGAGCGCATCTGGACCTGTAAGAGTACTGGAAGCAGTCAGTTAACACACAAGGAGGCCTGGGAAGAAGAACAGGAAGTCGCTGAACTGTAAGTAACAGAAGCCTTGTGTTCTGACTCCTTTTCATTAGAAGGAGGGGAATGTTAACCCTAAGTAGATTTGTGTTTAAATTTATGGGACACGGGGCTGGCGCTGTGGTGCGGCAGGTTAAAGCCCTAGCCTGAAGCGCCAGCATCCCATATGGGCGCTGGTTCTAGTCCCGGCCGCTCCTCTTCCGATCCAGCTCTCTGCTATTGCCTGGGAAAGCAGTAGAAGACGACCCAAATCTTTGGGCCCCTGCTGCCACGTGGGAGACCCGGAAGAAGCTTCTGGCTCCAGGCTTCGGATCGGCGCAGCTCCAGCCATTGCAGCCATCTGGGGAGTGAACCAGCAGATGGAAGACCTCTCTCTCTGTCTCTACCTCTATCTCTCTGTAACTTTGTCTTTCAAATAGTAATATATACTTTAGTGTTGTCTTGATGCTTTTGCCTACTGCAATTTTGCTAGTAGCAAAGTGTTTTTAATACTTATTTTTTAAAAAAAGATTTATTTATAATTTGAAAGGCAGAGATACAGAGAGAGAAGGAAAGAGATCTTGCATCTGCTGGTTCACTCCTCAAATGGGCACAATGGCCAGAGCTGGGTCAGGCCGAAACCAGGAGCTTCTTTTGGGTCTCCCCCGTGGGTGCAGGGGCCCAAGCATTTATCCAGCTTCTGCTGCTTTCCCTGGTGCATTAATAGGGAGCTGGATTGGAAGTGGAGCAGCCGGGACTCACATGGAACTGGTGCCCATGTGGGGTGCTGGCACTGCAGGTGGAGTCTTAACCTCCTGTGCCACAGCGCAGGCCCCTTTAACGTGCATCTAGTTGTATTTACCAAGCCTCTGAGTGTTCTTGCTCCAAATGTTTACCTTCTAAATACTCTGGACATGGGATTCCAAGCAGAGGAAGCTGATAGCACTGGAGTGGTGGGGGGACAGCACACTAGCAGAAGGTCATTTGACATTTCAGATGTTTGGAGGAGCTTGTCAAAACTGAAAAACAGTTTGAGAACTGTTTACATGGAGACACTAAAGGGGTGCCTTAAAAAATCCTGGTGGGGCAGGCATTTGGCCAGTTGGGAAGCCCACATCCTACATCAGAGTGCCTGGGTTTGAGTCCCAGCTCCACTGCAGTTCCGGCTTCTTGCTAATGTGCACCCTGGGAGGCAGCAGTTGGTGAGTCCAGTGCTTGGATGTCTGTCATCTCTGTGGGAGATCTGAACTGAGTTCTGGGCTCCTGGCTTAGGTCTACTTCAGCCCCCCAGCTGTGTGGGGGGGGGGGGATTTGAGGAGTGAACCAGTGGGTGGGAGTTAGTATGTTCTCCTCCCCCCAAATAAATTATAAAAAAGTGTCAAAAAATACTTAAAATTTTTTATATGTGTTCAAAATACCCCATTGTCTGGATATTCTCTCCAAGAAAACTCTCAGGGGTAGACATTTGGCCCAGCAGTTAAGACACCTTGCCCTGTATTGGAGTCTCTGGCTTCAGCTCGTCCTGACACTCGCTTCCTGCTGATGTAGACCCTGGAGAGGCAGCAGATCATGGCTCTTGTGAGTGGGTTCCTGCCACCCACATGGCAGACCTGGGTTGGACTCCTGACTTCAGTTCCCAGCTTCTAGGTGTTTGGAGTATGAACTGGCAGTTGGGAATCATCACTTTTCTCTGTCTGCCTCGCAAATAAATAAATAATAAGCATTTTAAAAGTTCATGGAAAAAGTAGAAGTAACAGTATAAAAAAAAAGAGCAAGGAATGATAAAACTACTGTTGGGAGTTTGGAATAGATGCATTTTCTGCAGATTTTTTATGAACTTGATAGCAGATAAGCAGAAAGAGCATAGAGTTTAGTAATCTAATGGTGTTCTGCTCATTTGATGGATTATCAGCATGGGATTCCAATAGTGGCTTCGTCACTAATTACCTGGCACCTGTTTCTTTATTTGATGCATCTTGGATAAATTTTTTATGAGGGTACGTCACAAAGTTCCTAGAAAAATGAAACTAAAAGACAAATTTATTTTGGTGCAGAAAATTTTTATTTATTCAAAAGGCAGAGTTAGAGAGAGTGA